>NC_067398.1:43156506-43451506 GCF_016432865.1 Antechinus flavipes | reverse complement strand
TTGTTAAAAGTTGATGACCATCAACCCTCTGAACTATTTGCATTGATTATTGAATATATGGAGCAAGAGTGAGAAGGGGAGAAAATAAGGAAACTAGATCCTTTAAAAGGACAAAATAACTTTGGTGACTTCTCAGCAAAAGCTGGGGGTGGAGAAGGTGGAACTGAAGACAATGAGATACAGAGACAAAGACAGAAAAGAGACAGAAACAGAAAATAGAGATATAGACATCAAAAGGGACAAAGAACACCTGTGCAGTTTATTCATATTGTATTAAAATAATTCAAGAATTAGACTTAACCTCTCTTGTTTTGTGTGAATCTGAACCAAAAAAAGTTTTTATTTTGAACTAGAAAGCTATGCTGTAGAGATGAGTAAAAAGTCACAGATTTAGCCTAATAGCAGGTGGCAGGTTTCCCATATGGCTTCCTAGCCCAAGGGAGAAGAAAAGCAACTTTAGATGTATGCTACTGTTCAGAGCAAGAGAAGCTAAATTCCAAATGCTCTAGCTTTTAACAAGGACATAGATGACCAGTTGTCATTGTACAGAATTAAAGAACTCCTGGTCTCTATTATAAACACCCCTGAGGGTTCAATCTTCCCAGAGGAAAAAATGCCCAGTCTTCAAAAAGAAACAAATAATTATGAATGCAAATCAGAGTATCCTCTCGAAACAGGGCACCAAAAATACCCCTATCCATTCTTGCCCAGTCAGAAAACAAGGGAGGAGGAAAAGAATTAATCCTCTAAATCTTTCACTCTAAAACTCAGATTAAGGATTTTACATATATTTTGTTTTATATGAATAGATGAAAGTCCTTTGGACTGGAAAGGTCAGAACAAAAATGATTAACAAAGTTTTGTATATATTTTATCTCCTACATAAAAACATAAGTTTCTTAATGTCAGCAATGGTTTCATTTTTACTATTAAATGTTTACTGATTAGTTGATTCTAAAGATCACCAAACACAGCTCATATAGAATATATATGCATATATATATACACACATATACATATGTTCACGTATGCACCCTGTTTGATGCAGATGGTATTTTAAGTACTATGAAAATTTATAATACAAAAAAGCATACAGTTGAAGAAACTGAGTCAAAAAGAGAATAAATGACTAGCTCAGGATCCCACAGCTAAAAAGTTGTCCACCACTACAAGAATCTATCTTTTTTTAACACTAATAATTTTCTAATGATAGTATATGGTTGTGAATCAAAGAATATCACCATCTCAAAAAATCCAAAATGTTAAGTGACTCCAAGGACATGATGAGGGTATTCAATTGCAAGATCTTATGAGGGAAATACTGGATTTGGACCCATAAAATCCTCGGTTTCAATCCTGATTCTGTTGTTTTAGTACTTATGTGACCTTAGCCAAGATACTTAATTTCTCCAGGTCTCAGATCTCCATCTTGTTTCGTGGCCTTTAAGGTCCATTTCAACTTTAGATCTATTATCCTATGACCTAATAACTTTCTCTTTTTTTGTTTTTTGCTGAGGCAAGTAGGGTTAAGTGACTTGCCCAGTATCACACAGTTAGACTTAATAACTTTCAAGAGAGAAATACTCTAAAAGATACCCATTAAGAATATTTGTAGCTGAAAAAAGAACCTAGATTTGTGATGGAGCAAGAGATGAGTCAATAAGAACTTTGTCAAAATATTAAAAAGAAAGAGGAAGAATGGAAGAAGGATTCTAAGTCTCTTTATTTTGTGGTGTTTAGTTAGCACAACTGCAAAGGACTGTGGATAGGTTGGATATTACTACATTGAAAGACTACAATAAACCTTGTTATCTTAGGTGGAATAGTGAAAAACTTCTTGCTAAAATCAATTTTCCTATTAATACTTTTCCCAGAATACTCCAAACCACAGCTTGATTGCTCAGCCTACTAACTTTGTAAACTTTCATCTATTGACCTCTTATATCCTCATTTATATGTTGTCTCTCAAATCTCACTGTCTCTGTCTTTCTCTACATCTGTCTCTTGCTCTGTGTTTTTCTGTGTATGTTTCTATGACTCTATATTGCTTTGTCTCTCTGTTTTTCTGTCTTTGGTTATCTAGATAGATAGATAGATAATCTGTCTCTTTTTCTGTCACTGTCTCTCCCCCCCCCAAAAAAAATAAAAAACCAAAGATTATAAAAATTGTGCTTTAGTTCAATGAAGTAATTAGTCAAGGCAATGAGACTCTGCCTATGATAAATGTCTCCCAACAGCCTAAAAAGTAAAGGAAGAATTTAAAAAACAGGGGATCAGTCCTGCAGTAAGAGCCTCCAATGCCTGGAAAGATTTTTTATAGAAGATTTACATGAATTAGGAATACACAAGACAAAGACCCAGGGACGTGCCATCAGCTGCAACAGTGGAGTGATTGGCCATACCAGCAAGATGATGGAGTCATTGAATTTCTGAAATGTAATCAGATATTATTCAAGACACTTAACCCCTGATCCTATGCATATCCCAGCTAATACTGCTAAAACATCATCAACTCTAAGCCATAATCAGCTCTTCTCATGAATAACATTCTCAAATTATACTGCCATCCCATCTTTATTAATGCCAATTTGATTTTAGTTTTTCTGGTGCTTCTGGAATCTCCAATGATGCATTTTCCTTATATGGCATCCATTATGCAAGAGCTGCACTGAATTACTGAGGGTAAGTGCTCCTGACACGGGTAACAGAGTGTAAAAATAAAGGCCCAGCTATTGACTATTGGGAGCACGTGGACAAATTAAACACAACTTAATAGCACAGAGGGAAAAGGAAAGAACCTGTCCGTGCTTACTAAGTAGATCCTTGGGCTTCATTAGCAAGGAGTCAAGGTTTTGGGGGAAGGTTTTAGAACCTAATTAATGAAGCCCTGGACCAACAAGATGAATTTGATTAATATGATTTTGTTCTGGGTTTAAACAGCAATACTAATTAACCCCATAATTGATAGGCTTCTCAGTCCATGCCAGGAAAATTCATTGTATTAATTAGAAACTTTAGAAAAATGAAGAGGAACAAATTAATAATGAATATGGATGGGGATAAAGGGTAGGAGAAAATGTGACAGCATTGCCTTTTGATAATAGGAAGCTCAGTTTGTGAACTGCATAGACAGAGAAAGACAGAGAATGAGAGAGACAGAGAGGCAATCACCAACATACTCAAATGTTTGCCAGTTCATGGTATATACATAAATATACATTTTTCCCACTCTCTTCTGTAGATTGGAAGCTGTGATGTAGCCATTTCATTGTGTTGCATCCTTCAGAGCAGCAGGACTGGATGTCAGGAAACCCAAATTCAAACCCCTTTGTTGTTCAGTGACCATGTGACTCTGTAAAACATTATCTAGTCTGACCTTCAGTTTCTTCATTTGAACAATGAAGGGTGTAAAATAAGTAAATTCTAGAGTTCTTTCCAATTCTGGAGGCAGCCCTGAAAATGAAAGACCTCCAGGTCTTGGAACCACAGGAAAGAATCCCAGAATCTCGGAGTTGGAAGGACCTCAGAAACTATACTCCAAGCTGTATCTGAACAGAAATTCTCTTTACAATACATCCTACAAGTAGTAATGCTGGAAGACATCTAGGGAATTGTCTAAGGGGTGCCATTCCACTTTTAGAAAGCCTCAAGTAGAATTTAGTTCTTCCTTATTACAAGCCTTAATTTGACTCTTTATAAAGTCCTCCAGTTATTCCTAGTTTTGATCCCTGGGTTTGAGGGGCTAGCTGCATTACTACTGATACCCTGAGCAGGTCACGTAACATCTCTATGTCTCTCTCTCCTTACTGCAAATCAGAGTAAATTGTAAACCTACCAGGTGGGTCAAGGATAGAAAGATGAATTCAGAATTAGGACAGCTGGGTTCAAGCCCCACTTTTGCCATTTATTGACTGTGTGACCCTGGTTTAAGCAATGAAACCAGGTTTGTTTTTTTCTTCTCCAGCCCCCATCCCTGGAAGGCTTTTTCCTTCTTTATGGAGTGTTCATGAAGTTTGATGTAGTATATAACATTGGTGAGGGATGAGGCTTCCATGGTACAGATGGGCTGGCTCCTTGCAGAATACAGCATCTCTGCTGGACCAGACCACTGGGTCAATCAATATGGTGCTGAGCCAGACCCCTTTACTGCCTCTAGACTGGGCTGCTCCTCTGCTGGGAGGAACAGCTTTTCTACATGGTCGAGTTGTTCTGCAGCTGATACTCTCTCTTCCGCTTCTATTCAGGTGCCAGAGGAAGGAAGATACTAACTACAATTTATCTAAATCTTGCAATACTCCTAAAGTCGTTGCCTGGACTATTCATCATCACATGGTCCATCTTCCACTCATTCACGTCAAATACTCTCAAGTTTCCCTTTAGTCTCTTGGTCTGAAACCAGGCAAGGAGTATCTGCACATACTTCAAAGACTTTCCCTGATAAGTCAGCCTACCTATATTATTTTTCATCTTGGAATGCTTAAACAAGTGAATTCATTTCCTTTTAATAAAAATTTATCACCTACTATATAGTGGGCACTGTGCTAAGTACTGGAGATACAAAGAAAAAATTAAGTCCCTGTTCTCAAGGAGCTTACATTCTACTGGTAGGGTGATAAATCATGCTCATACATAATTAAATGAAGACTATATTCAGTGTGATTTCAAGAGTCAGAGAGTACTAAGAACTGAAAAGGAGAGGAGAGTGGGGAAGTAGGAAAGGTCTCGTTCAGAAAGTTGTGGTCTGAGTGTGCTTTGAAATCAGCCAGAGATTCTACCAGGGAGAAATGAGTAAGTAATAAACTTCAGAAATGTGAATCCATTTATACAAAGGCACAGAGATGGAATATTAAGTTATAGGGACTAGGAAGCAAGCCAGTTGAATGGAATAGAGTATGCATGAAAGGAAATGATAGGAAACAAGCCTGCTTCCCTCTTGAGTCATTTTTGAAGAGAACATGTGGGTCTTTAGCTTCTAGTACTGCTTCTTCCCCTTTGTTGGCTAGATCAGAGAATTCCAGGTTCAGATAGGACCTTGTATGTCATTTATCCTAGCTAATTCCTACAGTTTAGAACTGAGAGAACTGAAGCTCAAAGAGGATCAGATTCTCAAAGATAGCAAAGTAGTACACCTGGAGCTCAGAAACAGACCATCAAAATCCAGGATTCTTCACAAAGGAGTGGAATCCAAAGGGAATTTAAGAAAAGGTTCTATTAGAGTCAGCTAAACTGATGAAGAAACAGCTCCAAAAATGAGAGCAACCCATGGTGACCAACCTAGCCTGGCATTTCATTTGCTTTTTCAAAAAAAATCCTACATATTAAAATACCCTTCCCTACAAGGATGGCTCAAGATGGATCAATGACAGATATCAGTATATGTTGGCTAAAACAAGCTTTGCCTTTATCTCATTCTAACAGGGCAAAATCCTCCAAACTTACCAAAATTTTATTTTGTAAAGGTTTAGGATACATGTCTATCTTCTCCTTCCCCAAATCACCACAATGATCCATCCTGTTCATTAACCTAAGTTTGATAAGAATCTTTTGTCTTCTATATACTTGAAGTATTAGCACTGAAAGGGATCTCAGATTATTTTTAACCATTCTTTGCTGGAAAGTTATAAGTAGTCTTTCCTTAATTGTGGCTACTTTGCATTAATGAGGGAAAATTATCTCATCTCCTCATGATGGTACTATGTACTGATTAATGAGCCCCTGTAGTCTCAATAGAAGGCTGTTCAATTTTACAAATATTTATTAAATATCGACCTTGGGCAAGTCATTCTGCAAGATGCTAGAGATGAAAATGAACTGAGATAGTCTCTCTCTGTGTTTCCATTGTGCTTTTCACACCTGGGAGTTTTGCTGGCTAAACTTCAGGCCGAGAGCTAAGGGCACTAAAGCACTTGGAGCATAGTTGAGACTGACCAGACAGGTCCCAGACATTTGCTGTCCAATATACAGGAAGTGCAAAGATACAGGAATCAGGGACAGGCAGATGAGGAAATATCCAATATAAGTAAAATAATAAACAAAACCAATCCATACAATCACCCAATCTCAAGATGCTTGTTAAGCATCTACCACATTGTAGCTACCTGACCAGGTGCAGAGAATATAAACACAAAAGTGAGACAGTTCCTGCCTTCAAGGAGTTTATAGTTTAATGAAGATACATGGTGAAAGTTTAATAAGTAGAGGACATATACAAAATAAATGACTGCTGATGAGGTACAAGGTACCAACAACTGGGAGACTCCAAAGACCTCCATCTTGAACAATTCCACTACAGACATGTAGTGACAAGAACACTGGATATAGAGTCTGGAGACCTGGGTTTGAACTTGACTCTACTAGATAGTGATGTATAGCATCCATGATGGATAACATTTACTTTATATTCTCTCTTTGATTCTCACAATAACTCTGTGAGGAAAGGCCAGATTATCACCATTTTACATCTGGGAAACTGAACCACAAAGGTGAAGTAGCCAACTCTCATGGTCAGGAAGGTAATTTCTGACATACTTAGAGCTTCCTGGCTCCAAGTCCCGCATGTCACCTGAGAGAGACAGACAAGAGGTAGAGATAGAGGTAGAAATAGATACGGGGAGAGGGAAAATCACAGAGAGAGTGGGGGGAGAAGAAAAGGGGAAGGAGAGAAGGAGGAGAGAAGAATGGAAGTAGGGAAAGACAGAGGGAGAGGGAAATAAAGACAAAGAGAGAGGGAAAGAAATGGAAGAAGAGGAAAAACAGAAGGAGAAAGAAAGACATGGGAGAGGGAAAGAAATGGAAGAGAAAAACAAAGGGAGGCAGAAAGACAGAGGTGGAGGGAAAGGGAGAGACAGAGGGAGAGAAAAAGAAACAGATACAAAGATAGAGACAGAAGGGGAAAGAGAGAAAGAGACAAAGCCATAAAGAAGCAGAAAGAGAGAGAGAAGGGAAAAGAGACAGAGAAAGGAAAGGAAAAGAGAAAACTAGAAGAAGGAGAAGAAGGGGAAGACATCAAAAGAAAGGTAGAGAGCAAGGAGAAAAAGGAGAAAGCTAGAAAGAAGAGAGAAGAGAGACAGGGAGAGGAAAGCAGTAAGAAAAAGAGAAAGAGGAAGATGAGGGGGAGAGAGGTGAAGATGGAAAAGGGAGGATGAGAAGATGGAGAGAGGGAAATAGACAGAGAAGGAGAGAGAATTTATTATAGAGATAGAAATGCAAAGAAACAAGGCAATCTTTGTTTTCCATAAATTTGTTTTCTGATGGAGGGGAGGCAGGAATAATGAATAAAGGGGAGCTGGAAAGAATAAAGAGAGGGTATCATGGCCAGAAGACTGCAGAAAATGGCATGTACATCTAGTTTCCAGAAAGGTTCCCTTATTGGAGCTGGAAGGAGCCAAGGATGAAATATGATTTCCCAGTTGATTTCAAGATGGTTGGAGAGAGAGCTGCCATTTAACTTCTCCACCTTCTATAGGAAGGTGCTATCTATCCAACACTAAATAAGTCCCTTCACATACAATTTTAGATTAGATCATTTGAAGCAGAAGTGAGTAGACTGGATGACTAGGATCTAGGAAACATGAGTTTGAATCCTGCTACATAATTCTGAGGAAGTTACTTCACCTCTCTGCAACTCAGTTTCCTCATCTATAAAATGATGGTCTTAGTCTAGCTGGCCATTAAATATGTGATCTTATGATCCTTTGACCTCTAAGGTCCTAACTCCCAACCCTGTGATCCTACAAAACTGGGGGTTCCATATTATTTAGAAACTCAAGCATAGCAAAGGTTTGCACTTTGTTCCTCCTCAGTTAATCAGCCCTCTCTTGAAGAATTAGTATGTCCATCCAATGATTATTATCTCATTCACCATCATTCAGCTGTAACCTTACCAGAAATATCCACATAAGGCAGAGGTGAGGAACAAATGGCCAGGAAATCATTTGCTAAGGCAGCCACAGGTGATGATGAGCTGAAAGCTAGGTACAACAACTTCCTACTGCCTGAGTGCTATAAATTGATAATTTTGTATAATCTGTGAATAATGTTATAAATAGCAAATGACCCTTGTTAGGAAAAAAAGTTCCCCACCCCTGTAATAAGTGCAAGAGCTTGATCATTTCTAAGACCACAGAGTTTTAATTATTTGATTTATAAAATTTGAATGAGTTATCTTTTTTTTAATCTACAAATATCACATTCTTCCTTACCCAGGCTGCTTTTCTTAAATTCACTAGGTGGTACTTGACCAACAAGGTTATTTTTATACAACACTAGGCACAGTATTAAATTAGAATGTGTTTGCAGGATAAGACAGATTTAACTCTCAAGTGCCAAAGAGGAAAGGATGATCAAAACAGTGAAGTTAATCAGGGAAACTTGCCTAGACATGAGTTTGCAACCAGGATAGTTCATTTTCATGACTGCATAAGGTAGGTCAAAAGAATCTAGTTTACCATTTTGTGGAAAGGGAATTTGAAAATTCAAGCAAAATTAAATGACTAAATAACTAAATTTTTCATTCCTAAGATTGGTTTTCAAGGCCCTCTACAATCAACCTTTTCAACCTTGCCTCCCATTCCTCCCATCTCCAGCTCTTCCTAATTCATCTAGGATGTTGGCTAACTTTTCCCCAGATACAGAGTAGGAGCTGTGCTCTAATAGCAAAGCAGACTTGAATTAGCTCAGAAGAAACACAAGATGCACAATGTTAGACAATCCATCCCAAATATTTATAGGGAATATTTGTGTCCAACCTATAGCAGAGCATTCTGAGCTCATATTGGTCTGATTAGCTATAGTCAGATACTCTAACTTGACTCTAACTTAGTTATGTCATTTTGGTTCTCTTAGAGAACAAAGGACAACAACCAGCTCCAAATACAATTTATAACCTCCTATCTTTGTGTTTTTGCTCAAACCCTTCTCCAATCAACTGTGTAAATAAGGCTAGACCTGGTAAAATAAAGAGCTAGGATTTAATCAATTTCCCCACGCCACTTAAAGTAAATGAAGAGATACTGCTTTAATACCTCAGCAAGATGTTCTTTATTGAATGAATCATAGACTTCAGATTAAGTGCAGAAAAATCCTTGATCAATTTGGAAGTCCTTGAAAGTGACTGGATTGAACTATTTGTATTGCCAAGGATGTGGATTTGGATTAGTTGAAAAACCTTGGCCATGACTTTTGGGTTGTCTATATAATAAAAAATCAATTCATGTACTATAAAAAATGATGAACAAGTTGATTATAGAAAAATCTGGAAAGATTTACATGAACTGATATTGAGTGAAACAAGCTGAACCAGGAATACATTATACACAATAACAGCAAGAATGTAAGATGATCAATTATGGTTCTTCTCAGTGGTTCAGTGATCCAAAGCAATCCCAATAGACTTTGGACAGAAAATGCCATCTGCAACCAGAAAAAGAGCTAGAAATTGAATGTAAATCAACATATGCTATGTTCACCATTTTTTCTGTTTTTTTTTCTTTCTTTCATGGTCTTTCCCTTTTGCTCTGATTTTTCTCTCCCAACATAACTCATAAAACAATGTGTATTAAAAATAAATAAATGAAAAAAATAAAAAAATCATTCATTCCAAAAAAAAAAAAATTCAGAACCCAAAGATCTGAGCACTTTAGGGATAGAAGCCTTCCAGTTAATCTCCTATCAAAGAATCACTTTAGAAGGAAGAGAAAAGCCCTAGCCCTAACCAGATTTGGCCTTTGTCTCCATCTTGTTCCCATGCCTTCCGCTTGGCCAGAAGAGGTCTTTGGGAATATCAAAGGACCAAAGGACAGGGGACTTTGTCACTTGAGTGCTTGTACGATCCCCAGGACAGTAGCAACTAACAACAGTGTGTCTATATGAGAAACAGATGGCAGATTGCACATGATAAAAAAAAAGGTAGACTCAAGGCACTCTATGGCTCCTAGCAGAAAAGATGCACCATAGCTAAGGGGAATAGCTTGAAGATTCTGCCAAAAGGACTTCCAAGAACTATGAGTTATCCTTTTGCCACCTGTACTTTCCAAACTTGAAACTACTTTTCCCTAGTTTCTGCATTTACTGATGCTGGGGAAACATCAGTGAAGTTGTTTTTACCAACTATACTGAAGTAAATACAATTTCCAAAAAGCAAAATGTCAGCTGAATAATTTATATCAATCAATAATCATTGTGCAATGTTGGAGACCTATGAGTTGTAGCATTATTGTGACACTCCTGACCCTTTAAGGACCCTGAGATTTTTGAGGTGAGCAGTAATTATGCTGAGAGCTTCCCTGCCAATAAGTGAGGGGATTATATAGTCATCCCAGAGATTTTGCTACAGTAGGATATGGCCCTTGAGCTAAGCTGCAATGGGCTTCATTGTTTTGGGTGTGTTTGTGTTTGGTTTTTGTGAAGTACTTTTTGGTCCCATCGTAGGATGTGGCTTTCCACTTTTGAAGAGTACTGAAGAGTGAGTGGGGAAGGGGAACCTTTAGTTTTAGGAAATGACTATAACTAGGAAGAAGTAACTTTTAACCCTAAAGAAGAAAGCTAAGGTTATCGCCCTAGTGCTTGATTATTTATCAATATTATCAACAACAAAAATAAGTTACTCTGTTCATATATTTCTTGGTTTGGGGAATCTCCCTACAACAACTGCTTTTATGCCAACTTGCCAAAAGTTCACACCACTACAACAGACCATAAATAGCACAGAAAATTATTTGCAAATTCTGACAAATGTGGTAGATATTTTATACAAAAATCATTAGCTGATGACATTAAGTGTTCTTTGAAAGATGAATGTAAGTATAAAACTTTTTAATTTTCTTTTTTCCTCAACAATAAATGTTAGAAGAAGAAAAAGGAGGGAGGGGAAAGAGAGAAAGAATAAGAAAACAAGGAGGAAGAAGATGAGGAGGTAGGGATTCTTCAAGGTGAAGGTAAGTGGAAAATACATTCCAGATATGGGGTGCAGTCAGCCTGTGCCTAAATACAGAGATGAAAGGTGGAATATGGGAGTATTAGGAACAGCAAGTAGATAAATTGGGTCTTAAAATCAAGAGCTTGGCAAAGATTAATGTGCAATAAGCTGGGAAAAGCAGCCTAGAGGCAGATTGTGAAGTATTTTAAAGGAGTTTGTATTTTACCCTAGTGGCTTTGGGTACCAGTGAAGCTTTGTAAATCAGGAGAATGACAAGATCTGACCAGTACTTTAGAAATATAAATTTGGCAGCTATGTGGAGAATTGATTAAAAAGAGGAGAGACTGTAGAAAGGAAGACTAATTAGGAAATTATTGCAATAGTCTAGACAAAAGGTGATGAGGATCTCTCTGAATAAAAGTGATGACCAAATGAGTAGAGAAAAGGGAACAGATTGTACAACTGTGAAGATAGGAATAAAAAAAATTGGCAACTGATTGAATATCATCAGATGAGGAGAGGAAAGAGAAGAATCTATTGTTACAAACCAGGCTAACTAGAAGAATGGTGATGTCTTCAACTGAAATGGGGAAAATAGAAAGAGGGATAAATTGAGGGGAGAGATTACTTCAATTCAATATTTAATCAACAATCAAACATTTGTTAAATGTCTACTAATTGTAAGATATGGTATAGTCACCCTAGATTCAAAGAGGAAAGTGTGTCCTTAAGAACCTTATGTGCTACCAAGAAGTACATATACAAAAGTAAGTAAATATTAGGTACATTTAAAGTCATTTCAAGAGGAAGCAAACAATCAGAGAAGATCAGCAAGAGGCAGCACCTGAAATGTACTTTAAAGAAAACTTTTCCTGTGTTTATGTCTTGTCTCAGCAACTAGTTTGTGTACTTCTTGAGGGCAAGAACCATTATCACATACATCTTTGCATCCCTTAGAACTCCTTTGTGGACCAGCAAGAGTTTTTAGTTGGTTCATTGACTAATGAGTAAGTCAATGTCAAAGCCAAAATCAAGCACTAGAATAATGTATGTCCTGAATCTTTATTTGATGCTTTAGATAATTTTCCTTGTCAAAAAAAGATTCAGCATTGTGGAGATCTTTGAAATCTCTTGCAGATTCCTAGCATGTTTTCCACAATAGGGTGATGGCTATTATGAGATTATTCATGAAGGAAAATTTGCCAAAATGGAAAGCAAATATCACTAACCAAGGTCAAATATCAAAGGAAAAGAATGCAGCAACCTCCTATTATTTGCACAGTCTTGAGCATCATCAAATTCCTAAAGCTAGAGCTAGGTGGAAGCCCAGGAGCAAAGTAAACCAATGCTCTCACTTTACAAATGACAAGAGTTAAGTTTTTTGTTCAAGATCACATTGGGAATGAGCATTAGTTCTTCAACTCTCTCTATGCCTGCCCTCCCCGTGTCCTCATCAGCTGGCATTGGTTAGTATATTCACTCAAATTTATCCCAAAGGTGTCCAAAATGGGACTTAGAAGGAAGAAGAAGAATTGCTATCAGCCATAACCCTTATGCATTTTTATCTCTATAATAACCCACTTAAGATAGATTTCCAAAGGAAACTGAGGCTTAGAATGACTAAATATCTAAGGATAATCAATTCTGAGCTGGAAGAGACCTTACAGATCAGCTAATTTCTTTATTCTATGGATGAGGAAATTGAGACTTAAAGAAGTAAAAGAATTTGTTCAAATTTATTCAGACAACAGAGCTGAGATTTGAACCTATGTCCTCCAATACCTACTCTAACCCTGCCACTGTACACTCTGATACATCAGATAAATGATCATCAGACCTACACTTGAAGACTTCCAGTGAGGGGGAATCCCATTTTTTCAAATGTAGTGCATACTTTCTTCTTTGAAATAATTATAATGGGTAGGTATAAGGCTTGTCCTAAAATCAAAGATATATTTACTTCATTCTTTCTGTTGTTCCTAGTTCTGGACTCTGGAAACAAGCAGAAAAGGCCTAATTGTATTTCAGATACCACAGGGCAACCACTAATTTTTCCCAATCTTTACTCCTTCCTGGGTGCCATCTAAAAATCATATGATCATAAATTTCAGTCTAAAAAGAAACCCAAAGGGTAATTAGCCAAGCTTCTCTATTTTATAGGATACTAAGGACCACTTTCAGTTAAGTCACTTCCCCAAGATCATACAGCTAATAAGCATCAGTACTATTCTTTTTTTAAATTTTTATTTATATCTTTTTTGTCACCAAAATTTATGCCGTATTCTCTTCCTTCTTTCATCCCCAAAAGTCAACCCATATAACAGAGAATATTTTGAAGGAAAAAAAAGAGGAAGAGGGGCAAAAACTTAGCAAACTGTCCCAAAAGACATTTAAAACATATGAAAATAAAACAGTGTTTTAAATCTATGGACCTCCGATTTCTGCAAAGAAATGGAGGAGGCAGTCTTCTGATAGCTCTTCTTTGGGGCTACATTTGTTTTTTATCATTTAGATTTCATTTTTAATGCTTCATGGTTCTTTCCATTTACATGGTTGTGGTTATTTTATATATTGTTTTCTTGGCTCTGCTTACTTCATTTTAGACTTCCTACAGTTCTCTGTATTCATCATATTCACTGTTTCTTACAGAAATAATATTCCATTACTCTCATGGACCATATATGGTCTTTCATTTACTTTGTTGTCATCATTCTGAGTCTTGCTCTTCTAGCTGGAATTTTAAAAGGCTTTCCTAGCTTCCTGCCTCATAAGCTTTTTGCCTCATGAGCTTACTACAATCCATTTGCTAATGCCTTTCCCCAACCCCTTTCCAAATTACCTTGTTTCTATTTTACAAATATTTAAGTTGGAGATGTTGTCTCCCTCATTCAAATGTAAGCTTCTTGAGTAAAAGAAATGTTTTCCTTGGATTTTGTATCCTTAACACCTAGCTGCATGGTAGTAAAAATAAGTACTTTTTAATTGACTGATTGCCTAATAGGTATCGATTTCACCTAACTTTAGCTCAAGATACTGATAAATGCTTCAATTAAAAACTGGATTTCTTGTGGGTCCGCTGTCAGCATAGAAAAGATTTCACATTCAACCTCAGTCCTAAAATCCTTCATTTTTCCAGATCTAATCTATGGCTAAATTATGACTCTATAAAATCTATTGTATTTACCTATTCTTTTCTATTTTAATAAGGCTATAACTACATGACTCAATGCACAAAGTTTTACCTGTGAAATCAGAAAGACTTGAATGCAAGTCCTGCTTCAAATATCTATTAGCTGTGTGATCCCCAAATCATTTACCTTATTTCATCCTCAATTTCCTAATATGTAAAATATGAAGTTATAGCTTCTACTTCACAGATTTGTTGTAAGAAGCAAATGTGTTAACATATGTATTTTTTGAAACTCAAAGTGCTTTACATTTTATTTATTTAGATTCTTTAGCTCTTTCAGTCTTTTTACTTATCTGTTAAATGGTGATAGTCATATCTCCTACCCAGAGGTGTTCTGGAGCCAGTTCTCCATAGCCAATTGTTAAATTTTCATTATGATAACTTATACTTCAAAAATTATGATCTATTGTTTCATTGATTTCTAGACTTAAGAATAAAATAAATAAAAGAAAAAGAAAAAGAAATAAAATTAAATAAAAATAAGAAAATATTAAGAAAAAATCAGATTAAACTTAAAAATATATCTTGAATTAATGGGAATTTGGTTGTTTTTTCCCCTCAGAGCCAGTTGTTAAATATTTACCAGCAAAACCTTGCACCTACCTCACAAAGTTGATGTGATAAGCAAATGTATACAAAGGGGCAGTTTGGAAACACCTATATTTTATTTGTTTAAATTTGGAATATTTTAAACTGTCTCTTCATTGTTTACAATGCCTTTTTGAGAGAGATAATACCGACTTACTAAAATACTTCAAGAAACAGTCATTCTGTCAATATGGGTCCCCTCTCTTTCCTAGTGAAGATAGCCTTCCTTCCAAGACTTAGCAGGTGGACTTTGAGAGGAAACTAATTAGCTCATTGCAAATGTCCTTCAAAGTGAGCTGGATTTATCTTCAGGAATCAAGTATCCTATTATCAGGCACATAATAGAGTAGAAGGACCTAAAACAGTTCTACTCCACTGGTATAGCTTTCAAGAACCAGGAGTCACCTACACATAACATTGGAGGATAACTTTTGGAGACATAACTTGTCCAACAGCCCCAAGTCTAACAGCCTGATGTAAGGCACTAAGACTTTCCCATTGTAAAAATATAAAATATCAGATTGTAAATATTATCTAGGTGGAATAAATCATCATCCTGAGTCCCAAAATGAAAAATATATACCTTCAAAGATTGCAGAGTTCCCTTTTTCTTCTCACCTATCACCTTTGCTTTCTATTTCTTCAAGACAGGGACTGCTCAATGATTTCCACATACATTTGTTTGGTTAAAAACACGGTTCCTAGAATTAAAATTGCAGTTAGTGAACCTCCCCAAGCAAATTACAGCACAGGTCACCCATGAAATTGCAGCTGTATATTATTAGGGCCATCATATGCTAACACATAAGACCGATTTGTTTTCTTTTTACTGCAATATTGAATTTCTAAATTGTTTCCTTGGTTTAGAAAGTTCTGATGCCATTTATGTTTTGTCAGTTGCAAAACAAATTCAAGTAATCCTCAAGAATCTAATAATCGTGTGTCAACCGAAGATGAGGGTGGCATTTTTCACTTTATGAATAATGCATTTTTAATGAAACCATTTCATTCTTCAACTTTCAAACCCAGAGCCAAAAACTTCACTATCCATCCCCCTTCTCTTGGGGTCCATTGCTTGCATTTATTTTAGTTACTTTAAGGGGCACAAGATCAAAAAAATTAGGACCAGTGGCTTAAGTATCCACTATCAAAATACATCACCATACAAAGATGCTCTTGCTCCTAAAATGTTAATGTCCACTGAATGCTGCACATTAACTTTGCCCTTTTTGAAACACACATTTTCCATCTGTTCCAGATGTTGGTTTCCATTCATTTCTATACACACATTAAGAAGCTCACAGAACAGAAAAATAAAGCCTCAGGTTAGCAGCCTGTCAAATTCCCTTCCCCACATTGCCTTTAAATATTACATAGTGAAGGGAGAGACATTTGGTGTTTTAACTGGGCATATGACACCCATCCTGCCCATCTAAAAGCTTTCTGATCAGTGAAAACAATAAGGCAAATGGCCAAGTAGGGAGCAAGAAGACAAGTCTCTTTCACTGTGTTTCATCCATGTCCCCTGTGATTTATGGACATTTAATTAACAACTTAACTGGGAACATCTCAAGTTGTTTATGGCCTCTACTATAATATCAATGAAGAGGCAGTCTTGCAGCTTCTATATAGCCGGCACTCTTAAAGGAATTACTATAAATATTGGTACTCATCATTGTCCAAGAGAACCCATTTAGGAAGAGTCTATAAAATGGAAAAAATGGGCTATTTTTCAGAAAAAGTCATTAGACTGAGTGCTGATGTCAGGGGAAGGAGAAGACATTGAGGTGGTAATGTTTTTCAGGCAAGAGTTAGTGGAGTTTATGCCACGGCTATAACTTTTTCTCACAAATTCAAATCTGAAATAAAATTGACTTCTATGTTTCACTCGACAGAATTTAAAGTGCTTGCCTTCAAAAATCTCATTAAATTTTTTATGATTTTTTAAAAATATCCTCAAAACAATAATACCCACAAGTTGTCCCCCTTTTCTGCTATCCCATCATGATTTCAGAGATGGGATTTTGTTGATTTCAATTGTCATTCCATACATCCAGGGAAAAATCTCTGACCCTTGGTCAGACATGTCTGCTAAGAAATTATGATCACTATCAATAAAAAGTTATTTAAAAAAAAGAAAAGAAATTATGATCAGTACTAAAGGCTTTAAAATGCACACACACACACATACACACACACACACACACACACACACACACACTCTCCTCTGGAATAGGATGATGACTAAAAGACTTGTCCAATTATTGATTTCCACTTAACTTCCCTATGTATCTAGTACCTCATTAGCAGTTTAAAATAATTTTGCTACTACTAATCATCAACCACTCCACCATTTCTGCTTAGTACAATTTAGCACTGTGGTTGAAGAGCCAGACTTATCAATGAGTGTCAATAGAGATCTGGGAACAAATAGTGGTTTGCTGGTGTTTTGCTCAATAACAGCTGCTAAAGAGCAAAGTGTTAAAAAAAAAAAAAAAGGTGGTAATTATCTCCTGTTATCAAACAACCCAGGCTCTTATCTTACAACAAATTAGCAGAAAACTTCAATATTCTCCAAGGACCTCTACTAATACCTCATTGTTATATGGAGGTGATGCTAGCTAAAGCCAATGGAGCACAAATTCTGGATAGAGGCTGTCTAATTGGAATAATTTTAAGGAAAGATCCATAAGACCATTTATCTAAATCCAAAGTTTATTGAAAGAAAGTTGGCCAATACATGAAGATTTACTATTTTGTTTACCATGGCAACCTATTTATTTACTGCCAGCTCCATTTCCTTGTACTTCATCATGTCTGCCTCTCTCCCATTTCAGCTTCTATTCAAATGTCATTCTATTCCATTAGATTATGAACTCCTTGAGAGCAAGAATTGTCTTTTGATTTTTTTTTAAATCCACAGAATTTAGTACAGAGCCTGGTACTTAATAAATGTTTATTGATTAACTATGAGATTAATTGAAATTATGGCCTGTATCAACCAGCGAATTAAAATCTCATATTATTCAAAATAGTAAGTATCCTAATTGATTTCTCTGCCTCCAGTCTCACCACCATCCAATCCATCCTGTGTATTTCTATAAAAGTATTTAAGAAAGCAGCAGAGTATAACTTAAAGAGTATTGTGGTTCCAATTCATAGCCACCAAATTAATCAAAATGTTTTTTTTAAAAAGGAAAATGAAAAATCTTGCTGGTGCTGCTGAAAAATTGATACATTAATGCACTATTAATAGAGATCTGGCTATTCTAGAAAGAAAATTGGAACTATACCCCAAAGTTACTTAACTGTGATCTTTGACCCAGTGACATCATTACTATGCTCAAAAAGATCATTAAAAAAGTACAAAATGATTTGTGTATCTAAAAATATCTATAGAAATTCTTTGCGTGTACCCTTTGATCCAGCAGTGTTTCTATTGGGCTTATATCCCAAAGAAATACTAAAGAAGGGAAAGGGACCTGTATGTGCCAAAATGTTTGTGGCAGCCCTGTTTGTAGTGGCTAGAAACTGGAAATTGAATGGATGCCCATCAATTGGAGAATGGCTGGGTAAATTGTGGTATATGAATGTTATGGAATATTATTGTTCTGTAAGGAACGACCAGCAGGATGAATACAGAGAGGACTGGCGAGACTTACATGAACTGATGCTAAGTGAAATGAGCAGAACCAGGAGATCATTATACACTTCGACAACGATATTGTATGAGGACATATTTTGATGGAAGTGGATTTCTTTGACAAAGAGACCTAACTGAGTTTCAATTGATAAATGATGGACAGAAGCAGCTACACCCAAAGAAAGAACACTGGGAAATGAATATAAACTGCTTGCATTTTTGTTTTTCTTCCCTGGTTATTTTTACCTTCTGAATCCAATTCTCCCTGTGCAACAAGAGAACTGTTCGGTTCTGCACACATATATTGTATCTAGGACATACTGAAACATATCTAACATATATAAAACTGCTTGCCATCTAGGGGAGGGGGTGGAGGGAGGGAGGGGAAAAATCGAAACAGAAACGAGTGCAAGGGATAATGTTGTAAAAAAAATTACCCTGGCATGAATTCTGTCAATATAAAGTTATTATTAAATAAAATTTTAAAAATAAATAAATGAATGAATGAATTCTTTGTGTGGTACAAAAAGCTGAAAACCAAAGATGTGCTTATTTATTTAGGAATCACTGAACAAATTATGGTAATGAGTGTAATGGAATACTATTGTATTGTTCAAGGAATCATGGTAGGGTTTCAGAGAACCTGGAGAGACTTCTGTGAGCTGATGAACAGTGAACTAAATAGAACCAGGAGAACAATTTATATTATACTAATAGCATTGTCAAAAGGAGTAACTTCAGAAAAACTTAATAAATTTGATAAATTCAATGACTTCATGATTCTGAAGAATCAATTGTGAAGAATATGACCAACTTACAGAGAAACAATGAACTAAATATGTAGAATTAGGCATACAATATTAAACATGGCCAGTATAGGAATTTGTTTTGATTAACGAAGCTAACTTATTACAACAGTTTTGTTTTTGATGAATTGTATTTTATTTTTTCCAATTACATTTTCAACATTCATTTTTTATAAAATTTTGAGTCCCAAATTTTTCTTCCTCCTTATCCTCCCTCCCTCCTCAAAATAGCAATCTGATATCTTACACATGTGCAATCATGTTAAACACATTTCCACATTAGTCATGTTGTTCAAGAAGAATCAGAACAAAAGGGGAAAATCTCAAGAAAGAAAAAACAAAAAATTTTAAAAGTGAAATCTGTATTCAGATTCCAAAGTTTCTTCTGTGGATGCAGATAGCATTTTCCATCATGAGCCTTTTGGAATTGTCTTGGATCATTGTACTACTGAGAAGAGCTAAGTCTATCATAGTTGATCATCACATTATGCTGCTCCTACTATGTACAATGTTCTCTTGGTTCTGTTCACTTCACTCATCATCAGTTCATGTAAGTTTTTTCAGATTTTTCTGAAATCTTCCTGCTTATCATTTCTTATAACACAGTTGTATTCCATTACAGTCATATGCCACAACTTATTCAGTCATTCCCCAATAGATAGACATGCCCTCAATTTCCAATTCTTTGCCACCACAAAAAAGGACCATTATGAATATTTTTGTACCTGTAGGTCTTTTCCCTTTTTTATGATCTCTTTGAAATACTGATATTTCAATTTGAAATAGTATTTGAAATACTAATATTGCTGGATCAAAAGGTATGTACAGTTTTATAGCTCTTTGGGCATTGTTCCAAATTGATCTCCCAAAATGGTTGAATTAGTTCACAACTCCATTAACAATGCATTAGTATCCCAATTTTCCTACATCTTCTCCACCTTTTATCATTTTCTTTTTCTGTCATATTAACAATCTGATGGGTGTGAGGTGTTCTTTTCCTTTTCCTCAATAAGGGGAAGTGGGAGAGAAATAAATGCTTATTATTGAAAAAAATCAAATTTTATTAACTTTTTTAAAGACCTCTATACTTGAAACCAAAATAATTGAGTTCAAATCCTGTCTCTACCACTTGCTAACATATGGCCCCAGGTAAAACACTTGACTTCTCTGAGTATCACTTAACATTATTTATGAGTATCATAAATTTCAATTAACTGCTTCTGAAGGTTTCTATAAAGAGAGCACTTTATAAATTTTGAGGTATTATGGAAATGTAAGATTTTTATTACTCCCCCAAAAAAGTAATAATGTCAAAAGCTTCAGGAGCTCCCACATTCCTAGATAATTAGGGTAAGTCCCTAGATTTATTCAAAGCCCCTCACAATCTGATCCCAAGCTCCCTTTCCAACCTTCTCTCTATATTCTCCTTTATGTATATGAACTTAACTCGACAGAGTTAAATAGACAGAACAACTGGGCATTCCTAGACCACACCCTGAAGCTTCCTTTCTCTTTGCCGTTGATTATGTCATCTTCCTAATGTCTGGCACATAGGAAATGCTTCATCAATGCCATTGATCTCCAGCTTTTCCCCATCTCTATCTATTAAAATCTTACCCATTCTTCCTCAGTCCCAGCTCACTTCCTACATGAAGCCTTCCCTGATCAGCCTGGTCAAGAATGGAGTCTCCAATAAAATTTCTGTGGGAAGTAGTATGGATAGGAGGGAAAATCTCTGGGGCACAGGAGGACTGGGTTAGAATCTTAGCTCTTTTGTTACTATCTCTTGGGTAAGACATTAGGTCAGGAAGTCAATCATCATCTATTAAACAATTACTGTATACTAGGCACTATGGGATTCAGTTTCCTACTCTGTAAAATTATGAGGCTGGACTAAATAAGCTCTAAGATCACTTCTAAGTCTAAATCTCTGATTCTAGAGCATTGGATACCTAACATGGAAACATATTATACCCTG
This sequence comes from Antechinus flavipes, assembly GCF_016432865.1. Classification (NCBI taxonomy): domain Eukaryota; kingdom Metazoa; phylum Chordata; class Mammalia; order Dasyuromorphia; family Dasyuridae; genus Antechinus; species Antechinus flavipes. The sequence goes on along the minus strand of NC_067398.1, from coordinate 43,430,386 downwards.
CCTTGCATTCAAGTTATTTGTGTACATGGCTTATTTGGATAATGATCTGTTGAAAAATAAGGTTTCTATTTGCATGCATATTTATATCTCCAACCCACCTTGATCAATATCATAATTACATAAATAAAATTTTGTAGGAGGCTTGAATAGGAGAATGGGACCCAAAAAAGACTTACACAGGGCTAATTGGGCGCCACTTATTGTTATATTCAAAAAATAAAGATATTTTCTACTAGTATATTCTATAGAAACATAAAGTCCTATTGCTCACTTGTAGAAGTCTAGAAAAGATGTAGACCCATCTTCAAAGAAAGGAAGGAAACAAATATTTCTGAACAACCTACTATGTGTGGCACATAGTAGGTACTTTATAAATATTAGTTCATTTGAACTTCACAACAACCCTGGAAAGTAGATGCTGTTTGCACCCCTACTTTACAAGTGAGAAAACTGGGTCAATTAGAGAAAATTAGAGAATTGGACATAGAAATTAGAGAATTAGAAATAGAAATAGAAAATTAGAGAAAACTGGGTCAACTTGACTGAGATCATCAATTGTCTGAATTCAAATTCAAATTTTCCTGACTCCTAGTCTAGCATTCTGTATGAACTACTCTGCCCACCTGCTTCTAGGGAAGGTATCAAATTGGAGTAAACTAGTAAAATAAGCCTTCTTTGTTACAATTTATTGAACAGCTACATGGATACTTCCCTTGGGGCACAACTGATATCACAAACTCTATAAAGATTTGGGGAAATGACATCATCTTCATTTTAGGGAAATAATCGGGGATCAGAAAATATGTTATATCCTCCTCTCTACAACTAGGAAAAACCATCCAAAACTGAACATGGCACTTGAGGGTAAGGGGACAGCATATTACCTTTTTTCTGAAATTAAAGGGTTTTCCCCATAAATCATAGGAATGAATGACCATTAATTAGCAAGAAAACTCCATCAGCGATGGTAGATTTCATATATACTGAACAGACAGGGAGCTGAAAACACAGCAATCCCTTCTTTCTAAACCTATAACTAGGGCAGGTAAATCAGGAGACCAATTTGAGAGGCTGCTGACAGCATTCACTTCCCTTCAGTAGCATAAAAGAAATAGCATTTTGCACTCAGTTACCAAGAATAATTTGTTAAAATAAGAAGCTACCAGACATTGGGCTGGAGACAGCTCTTCCTCATCCATCTCACCCTGTTACCATCATGACCCTGGATAAGGTGAGGTCCCCAGCAGACAGACGATGCTAGGACTCCCTAGTTCTCTACCTTTGCTCATCCCTTACCCAAATGTGGCGGTCCACCTCTCAGCTGATTTTCATTACATTTGCCCTTGTTATAGTTTGTGGTACTCACATCTGCTTCAAATAGTCCTAGTTATAAGTCTGCTTCTTTCTATATCTATATAACATCTGTTCCTTCTTTCCCTATGCATCAGCTTTCCCTCCTACAATTTTTTTTTACAAAAAGCTTTTCTTTCACCGAGATAAGGAATCAGCATTAGCTCTATCATGCTGATAGTGTTTCGCGTAAATGCGATGTCCTGGCTTGGCTCAGTTCTTAGGACATAGTCAGAGGAGGGAAATCCTCTCCACAGAAGGGGATCATCTAAGTTTACACTCTCTTAAGGGCACATCCCTAACCCAAGATTAGCCGTTTCAGAAGCTGATGTCCCAGGGAAGGTACTTGGGAGTGGATTGGAACCAGAGAGAACCAAATGGAAAACATTAATATTTAAAGGAAGGAAATTAAGCTGCAATGTTATCCCAAAGGAAGACACAGATAAGTAGCATCAATTGGTGAATTCTACAAAGAACTTTTTACTTCATGTAGTCTAAGACAAGGTAAAGAAAACACCTACCCAACTAAGTAAACACCTAACTAAAAGATTGAGGGAAAATATATATATGGCTCAGTACAAACCCAACCTACCAGTGGAGAAGGAAAAAAACAGCCTGGATAAATGCCTTCCTACCAGAGTGAATGTTAGCTGAAGGCAGAGAGGGTAAGCTCTTATAAAGTGTGATTTGTACCAGAAAAGCTCCTTCCCCTAAAAATATGCCTTCCATTTTCCTACTGATGTTTTAAATCCTTTTAGGATAAGGATTAGGTTTTCCTTCCTCTTACCCAACTAGCAATATATTTTGATGAGCAAATTATGAAGCTGAAATTATGACAAATTCATACTAAGATGTGATTAATTATCTGGAAGTGATAATAGAGGTCCCTTGTGCAGTTCCCTCAGTTTACTAATCAGGAAGCCGAGGCCCAGAGAAGTAAGATGAGGGTGACTTGCCTGAGGTTACACAGATAATAAATAACAAAGCCGGGATGTGAACCATCATGCTTTCAGAGTCAATATTCCTCAGAGGCTTTCAAGCAAAATAGCTTTTGAAATATTTTTTTAAAAAAAACTAAAGCAATACACAGTGAGAAGACTGAGTATGTATCACAATATAATATTTTCACTTTTTGTATTGATTGCTTGCATTTTGTCTTTCTCATTTTTTTTTCCTTTTTGGTCTGACTTTTCTTGTGCAGCAAGATAATTGTGGAAATATATATAGTAGAATTGCCCATGTTTAACATATATTGGATTGCTTGCCATCTTGGAGAGAAGGGCAGGGAAAGGAAGAAAAAAATTGGAACACAAGGTTTTGCAAGAATGAATGTTGAAAATTATCTATACATGTGTTTTGAAAATAAAAAGCTTTAATTAAAAAAAAGAATGGAAAAAAAAAGAAAAATTAAAGAAATATGATAGGAGTGGAGAAAATACCTGCCTCAGACCAGGAAAAACCTGGATTCAAGTCCCATAATTGGAACACACTGACATGTCACTTAACTTCTGAGTGCCCTGTTAAATAACAAGGAGTGCCACAGTACACAGAGCACTGGGCCTGGAGCCAGGGAGACCAATGCTCAAAAATCGCCTCAGTGTCCACACTTACTAGCTGTGTGACCCTAGCAAGCTACCTGACTCATAGGTATAGTAAGAGCACCAACTTCACAGGGTTGTCATGAAAAGCAAATAAAATAATACGCATAAAGCACAATGCCTGGCAAATAATAGGTGCTTAATAAATGCTTATTTCCTTCCTTTGTTCTTTTGTAACTCTCTTCAGTATCAGGATACTGCTCTTCATCAATAGAGGATTTTTTTCCCCATTAGGAGCTCTTTGCCCCAATGATTCCAATCTAAATGAAGGGAATCCAAATGAGGACATTTGAGGTCTAAAGGGAATTCTCCATCTGCCATTTTCCAGTTCAGGATCTCTGATAAATTATTTAACTCCAAGTGTTGGTTTCCTCATCCATCAAATGAAGGTGTTAGGCTCAACCTCTTAAATTCCCATGCACCTCTAAATCTTGAGTCCCCTGGACTATGGCCTCCAAGCAGCAATCAAGGAAGAAGCAAAAGCGAGTCACAAAGGGTAGAATTCTCCAAAGTCTGCTCACCTACCTCACAGAACTGGGGGGAAGGTACTTTGAACACCCCAAAGCTCTACAAATGGGAGTCGGTATCATTGATAGTTTTATCAAGGGCTGATCCTGATTCCTGCCAGCAACAATAGCCAAGCTTCACCTTGCTTGACCATCAGGTTGACCAAATGTTATTTCTATTCCCCATATTGCCTATCTTTACCCTTCCCCCAGAAGAAAAGAAAGGTGGGTTGTGAGGAACAGGAAAACTGAAACAGAGATTTAATATAATGAACTTCACCGGGATATCTTCAGCTCTCTGCAGTCTAAACCCAAATGACTGTTTTGACCTCAATCACATTATTCCCAACACAAGATCCCACCTTAGTCAGTTATTCCCCATTATGTCTAAATGTCTTAGGCTGATTACTGCCTCCAAGCCATTTTTCCCTCTATGGCACTAGTCTGCTTCTTTCATCTGGCTTGCAACAATGGATGTTTATTAATAAAGTGGGGTAGTGTGATGGGAAAAAACCCGAGTTAAGGAAAACAACCAAACTATGTTAAAATATAATTGGAAATGTTAACAAAATAAATAAAAATGCCATATAATACTAGTAATGTTAATTTGTGGTTTTCTAAGATAATATGGCACATTTTTTCATTTGAATTGAGCACTGAGTAGAGATCTAGACTTAGGTAGTGAGGACTACCTGAGGGAGAATCCTGTCTCTGATTTTTATAGGTATGAAATTCTGAGCAATTGACCCTGTGAGGTGAGCTCTGTTACGGCATAGCTCTATGAGAAGAACCTCCCCCTATTGTTATGGGTGATCTGTTAAATGTCCAACAGAATCAGGGAGTAAACCCAGGATGGGCTGCTTCCCTGGTTACACACGTAATACAGGTGGCTCCTCAGCAGTCCCATTCCCACATCTTTGAACACAGATTAGCCAAGTGTAAAGATGAAGGTATTTATTTCTCCTCCTGAAAAATGGCTGTATTCCGCTGTCTCTGTGTTGGTTAGCTGGTCCCCTCAGGATCCTGATTGGTCAAGATCCTTCCAAGTTACAATTCTCCCTTATACGGTCATTGTATACCCAATTCCAAGCAAAACGTGACCAGAGCAGATCTTCCTTTTGTTCTTTGAGTTTGTGCTATTGATGACATCTCAACCTTCCCAATTTCTCCTTGTCCAGGAAGCAATTCCCTCCTGAGGCTTGCAAAATGAGATCCGTCAACTGCAATCCTAGCACATTTCCTGGGACATTTACCTTCATAAGAACATCTGTGGAACAAAACTAAGATTGCAAAACCCCATTTCTTACACTCTAAGACCAGCTTTTCCCTCTATGATTGGGCAGATAGCTTAATTTCTCTGAGCTCAATTTCTTCACCTGTAAAATGAAGCAATGGATTCTTAGGTTCCCAAATAAGACTTGCTATCTCCCTGATGTGGACTATCTTCCCCTGTCAGGAGGAAGCCCATCTGGTTATTATCAAGTATAATCAATTCCCAGACTGTCCTGTTTGTGGAGAGTGATTGTGAGGATGGAACTCTTTATCAACCTCCATTGTCTCCATTTATCGACCTTTGAAATATTGATTGGCCTCTCTTTTAGACAGATCAGGGACCTGGTCTGCCAGGTATATTCCATCGGGTTCCTCTTTGATCTCTTCCTCTGTGCTCTCTGGAACTTCCCCTCCTCCCCTGAGAAACCCCCAAAATTATATTCCCCCATCATTATCATGATGAAGATATTGGCTAAGTCCTTTCCAGAATTAAGTCCACCATGAGGTACTTTCTCTTTCCCCCTCATAGGGTCTTCCCTCTAATGGCATTTTTTTCCTTACTTATAGCTAACTCTGCTTAGTCTGCTAAACCTCTCTATAACTCTAACCAGCCAGTAAATGGTAAATTTTCCTTTAAAAGATTCTGATAAACTCCTTTCCTTAGTAACCCTTTTGCTCTCCCAACTTTTTCGTATTTGCCATTCTGATACCTATTTTACCTCTTCATTTAGTCTGTAACCTCTTCTCCTAAATAAACCTACCTTATGGCAAAGAGAATGGCCATTGTGAATGTGGGACCTCCTCATCTCAGTGTTGGTCATTTTCACCTACTGCATCCCACACCTGAAATACTCTTCCCTCCTTCTTCATCTCTGCCTCCTGTCTTCCCTGGACTTCTTCAAATCCTATTTAAAACATCATAATTAAGTATTTTCTAACATATCCATCATTAGACTGTGAGGCTGAGAAAACAGAATGGTTTTGCCCCTGTATTCTGGTGTCCCTAGCACTTTTAGCAGAGTGTCTGGCACATGGTAAGTACTTAATCAAATCCACTGGCTGACTAACTTCCATCTTTGAGTGTAAGGCTCTCAAAAGAGCCTACTTTTGATTCCAGGCTTCATCATACTGGGATGGGATCTCATAGCATGGGCAGAATAAAGAGCAGCAATGGGCTGCCAGTCCAAAGAATTAACCAAGATTCCAGGCACTTCCACAAGTTCTTCTGATCAAGCTACCCCAACCACTAATAGCATCATCCAACTGTATCTGTTTTTGTCTCTGTCTCTGTGTGTGTCTCTCTCTCTATCTCTCTCTAACTTTCTCTGTGTATCTCTCTGTCCCTGTCTCTGAATCTCTGTGTCTGTGTCTCTGCTTCTGTCTCTGTCTTTCTCTGTTTCTTTCTCTGTGTCTCTCTATCTCTCATTAATTGGGTTTCAAGAAAATATTGAAGAGGTTACAAGACCTTCCTGCCAGCCTATTAAGGTTTCAATCTATCCACTACTCAGAGTTCCATAGTCTATTCACCTCAGGGAACTCAGGCAAACAGATGGCCAACCAATGGGTTCATTCCACCTCAGTCATGAGTAGTAGTTTTTTCTAAATAAGGGCTCCCAACAAAAGCCCCAGTGGTTTTCCCTTCATAATGGGGTCTGCTTCTCCAGCCTCTGTTCCTCTCCTCAGATCCCCTTTCTCTGGTTCTCCAAGTAACTTACTGGGATACAGAGTAAGGGAGAACCAAGAGGGATGATTAGCAATAGAGTGCTGGCTTTGACATCAGGGTCTAGGCTTAGCTCCTGACTCTGCTTATCGCTTGGGCCATCTCTTGACCTTTCTAGATCTCAGTATTTTCATTTGTAAAATAAGAAGGGTTGAACTAAATGGCCTCAAAGGCTCCTCCCAGCTCTAGGTCTATGATCTTATGATGAAATGAATTTTGAGGAGAGACAAATAGATGCTGCACAAAGAGGCAGGGGAACTAAAAGGGAGTGTTTAGGTTGGAGAAGCAGCTTGGAAGTGAATGTAGAGAGAGAATGCAGGTTCCAAAACAGGAAGATCTGGAGCCACTTTTGGATCCAGTGGGGCTGTGTAATCCTAGGCAAGATCACTATAATCACTGCCTCAGGTATGTGAAGGATTGCTATTTGGGAAAGGAATTTGACGTGTTTTGTTAGACCCCCAAAGGCACAAAAAGTGGAAATTTATACTCAGTGTTAAGTGGGAGAGGCCTGAAAATTGAACCAAGGCTTCTCCTTCCCATATTCAGTTCTCTTTTGACCACATCACACTGCATCCCAAAGTCCTTCAATGTGGCTCTTCCTTAGAACAGTATATATTGAAATGGAAGTGGGAGGAGAGGGAAGCGGGGAAGGACTGATGAGGAGAGGTAAAAGGATAGAGAATTCTACTTACCATCACATACTAGGCTCTCTAGTCCCATTCTCCTCTTGTCTTCCTCTCTCACTCTTCTGTCTCCCAATCTTGGAGTATTCCCCATGTCCTCATTATCTCCAAATGTTCTCCTTACATCTGCTTAAAGTCTTTGGTGTTCTCTATGAATAGGATGCTCCATGATGTCCCCATCTCACTTCATCTGTTCATTCAAAGCACTTAACATAGTACATGGCAATACTAGATGCTTAAAAATTCCTCGTTGACTACCTTTACCAATCCAAATTATAATCATCTATCAGGATTCAACTAAAATATCACCTCCTCTATGAAGTCTCCCCAATCATGCTTCTGACATACTGATTTCTTCCTCGTGGCTTCCTATAGTACCTATTAACTGCACCACTTAATTTGGAAGCTTAAATATTATTTTGCCTTATCATGAGGGACGATGTGTTCTTTCCTGTCAATCAACCAACTAACAACTATTAAGTACTTACTATGCATGAGGCATTGTGCAATGTAAACTCTATTATCAAAGTTTGCTAGATACTACTGCTTGTGAATGATAATCATGTTTGTTGTATCACATCTAAGATCACTACAGGGAGGCTTCTCAATGAGGCTCATGGTTACTCAAAAGCATTCATCCTTATAACACTCAGGAAAAATAAAGAAGACAGAGAATTTATATTTTCTATATTATGATGCAGCTGTAGGGAAAATCCATCTAGTTTGGTATATATCTATATTTGGGGCCTCTCTCATCCATCTGCAGGTCCTTTCCCAAGTATACACACATACTTACACATACATGTATCAGTATATTGGATATATGATATTGTATTCACATACATAATGTATTCATATATGTAAGTTGTACTATAAATATACATGTGCATGTATGCATTTGCAAATATGCCTGTATTTATATATGATGTTTCCTGCATGTGTGTCTATGTTCATTCATGTGCATATACATGCACACATATATAAATCTATAGAAGATTCACACACATCTGAAAATGGACAATGCATTAGATTTAGAACTGAATAGGTGTTAGCTATTCTCTGCATCAGGGTGGAAGATTGCTTAATGTTTTTAGTGATAGAAAGAAGCTCACCACCAAAAATCGTTCATCAATCAAAAAGAATATATACTTTTGCAAACACAAAATCAACAGAAACAAGATTAAAAGGAAAGTACAAAGCTGGGGGAAATCTTTACAGCCAGTGTTTCTGATAAAGGTCTCATTTCTAAAATATATTAAAACCTCTGTCAATTTTATAAGAATACAAGTCATTCCCTAATTGATAAATGGTCAAAGGATGTGAATAGAATTTTCAGTTGATGAAATTAAAATCATCTATAGTCATGTAAAAATGCTCTAAATCACTATTCCTTAAAGAAATGAAAATTAAAACAACTCTGAGGTATCACCTCAAACTTCTCAGATTGACTAAGATGATATTTTTTTTCCTATCTATATGTATCTATATGTACTCTAATACATATTAGAGGGGATATGGGAAAACTAAGACACTGATGCATTGTTGGTGAAGTTGTGAAATGATCCAACCATTCTGGAAAGAAATCTGGAACTATGCCCAAAGGGCTATAAAACTGAATGCCCTTTGATTCAGCAATGCCATAACTAAATCTGTATCCCAAAGAAATCTTAAAGGAAGGAAAAAGACCACAAGTGCAAAAATGTTTATGGCAGCTCTTTTTGTGGTATCAAAGAATTGAAAAATGACTAGATGTCCATCAACTGGGGAATGGCTGAAAAAGTTGTGGCACATGAAAGTAATGAAATATTATTGTTCTATAACAAAATGATGAACAAGATGATTTTAGAAAGACCTGGAAAGATTTACATGAACTGATACTGAGCAAAATAAGCAGAACAAGAAATACATTGTACGCAATAACAGCAAGAATGTTTGATGAGCAAATATGAAAGGATTGGTTCTTCTCAGTGGTTCGGTGGTCCAAAGCAATCCCAATAGATGGGACAGAAAATGTCATCTTCATCCAGAAAAAGAATTATGTAGATTGAACATAAATTTAACACTTGTTTTGTTCACTTCTTTTTTCTGTTTTTTTTCTCTCCCATTTTTCCCTCTTGTTCTGATTTTTCTCTTCCAACATGATTCATAAAGCAATGTGTATTAAAATAAAGAAATAAATTGGAAAATATATATATATATATTAAAGATGTATTATGTGCCAGGAAATGTGCTAAATTCTGAGATAAACAAAGATAAAGCAAAAACCAAAATAGTCCCTGACCTCAAGAAGCTCCTACTCTAATTAAGGAGATAATATATACATTAATAATGATATATAAGTTGCATATAGAGTAGATCAAAGGTATTCTTAGAGTGTGGGAAGGTATGAACAGCAGGGAAGACTAGGAAAGACCTTTGGCAAAAAGCAACATTTGATCAGTCTTACAGGAAATAAAGAACTCTGAAAAGTGGAGATCAAAAGAGAGAGTATTCTAGACATGAAGGACAGCCAAAGTCATGGAGACAGGGAATGGAGCAATAATATTATTCTCTATTATGGAATATTATTGTTCTGTAATAAATGACCAGCAGGAGAATTTCAGAAAGGCCTGCAGAGACTTACATGAACTGATGCTGAATGAAATGAGCAGGACCAGGAGATCATTATACACGGCAACAACAAGACTATATGATGATCAATTCTAATGGACATGGCACTCTTCAACAATGAGATGAACCAAATCAGTTCCAATAGAGCAGTAATGAACTGAACCAGCTATACTCAACAAAAGAACTCTGGGAGATGACTATGAACCATTACATAGAAGTCCCAATCCCTCAATTTTTGTTCACCTGCATTTTTTATTTCCTTCATAGGCTAATTATACACTATTTCAAAGTCTGATTTTTTTTGTACAGCAAAATAACTGTTTGGACATGTATACATATATTATATTTAACTTATACTTTAACATATTTAACATGTATTAGTCAACCTGCCACCTGAGGGAAAGGATGGGGGGAAGGAGGGGAAAAGTTGAAACAAAAGGTTTTGCAACTGTCAATGCTAAAAAATCATCCATGCATATAACTTGTAAATAAAAAACTATAATAAAAAATAAAAATAAAAAGTGAAAAATAATAATAATAATACTCTCTCAGTGATTCTAGATGGCTGCACATAATGACGTAGCCCATTATCAGAATATTCTCTTTTGCAGGTGACTCAAAAGGCCATGAAAAGACACATAACAAATATTAATAGGCTGTGCTATTTAACTGACAGTTTGCATGCAAAAAGTAGAATACAGAATATCTTTATATAAGTAGAAAAGGAAGCAGCCATTTGTTTAAGAGAGAATAAAAAAATAGAAAATGGGCTACACTCATTACTGCTAAATTAGGGCTAAAGCCCTAAGGAAGATTCCTATTGTATTCACTTGGTGCCCCATGGAGAATTGATAGAAAGGCATGGAAACGAATCATCCAGGATGAAAAGATTCATTTGGGTTGGAATCCCCATTGATGGTAGGAATATACATACCGCTGAGATGAAGAACACATTGATATAATGAAGTATTGTCACTTTAGTATTTCTTGCAGTTAACCTGAGAGGTTCTGGGTTCAAATAATAAAAGTACCAGTAGAGAGTCTTCACAATGTGGTAGCAAAATGAATTTTGATTAATAGTGATAGGGGGAAAAATAATAATTATTAAATAAGGATAATTCATTTTTCTAATACTAAAGACAAGACCTGAATAATTCCTGCAAAAGAACCAGCTGCATGGGAACCTTCTGGTATCAATCTATGTGGAGGCTTCAAAGAGTCAGCTAAGGAATTTAGATATGCAACGCAGAGTGCCATGTAGGTTTTATTGTCTCATAATGGAGAAATGAGAAGGACTAATGCAATCCCCGATGTGGAAGAGGTTGGAGAACCTGCTTCCAAAAAGACTTTTATCATGAACCTTTAATGAAGAGCACATGTAGACTTCGGGAGCTGTTTCCAGGCTACTGAACATGTGATGAGGAGTGAGACTATTGATTGGCTTCTTGCTGGAATTGGGACACATTCAGCCAAGGCTTGTCCCTCGCTCTACTGTCTCTGCTGCCTCACTGATCTTCATGTGGCATAAGCAAGGATGTAAAGGGATAAGCTCCAAGTCTTCCATACCCAAAGCCAACATGTTGCTGTGAATACAAGTCTCTATTCTTTGTCTCTTCATATTGGTTCCTTCCTGTGTTAGGGGAAAAAGAATCAAAATGATTATATCCTTGTGATCTTTAAGTCAATAAAATGGGCTACCTGTGAGTAGATGTCCATCAGTTGGGGAATGGCTGAACAAAGTGTGATCTATGAAGGCAAGGAAATATTATTGTTCTATAAAAAAGATCTCAAGAGATTTGCATGAACTGATGTTGAGTGAAACAAGCAGAACCAGGAATATACAATAACAGTAAAAATGTGTGATGATCAAATACCAAAGACTCAGTTCTTCTCAGTGGTTCAGTGATCCAAAGCATCCCAAGAGACTGGAAAGAAAATGCCATATCCATCCCAAAAAAGAATCATAGAGATTGACTATAAATCAACATTTGCTATGTTCACTTCTTTTTTCTGTTATTTTTATCTCTCCCATGGTTTTTCCCTTTTGTTCTGATGTTTCTCTCCCAACATGATTCGTAAATCAATGTGTATTAAAATAAATAAATTTGCTTTAAAAAAAATGAACCACCTGTGCCTGGAATCTGGAGTCTATGCTGGGAATTGCCTGAAGCCAAGATGTAATAAGCAAGGTTCTAAGCAACTTCCAATAGCAGTAACAAAAATGCAGATTCATCCATTCACTGGCCATGCCATATTAGGAAGTGAATTTGATGATGCAAATACAAGATAAAAATTTCATTATGTCTGAGCCTATTCTCCTCAGGAGCCAACAATGCATCATGGAGAGTGTGTTCCTGTTACTGGGAGAAAAACGATATTTCAGTTCTTATTGTGTCTTCAAAATAAATAACTTTTTATAAAAATTAATTGATGTTCATTGGTTAACTGGAATTTAGGTACTAATAACTGGTGGTTAATGAGGAGGGAGGGCAGAATAGGATTGGTTCTGGACATCATAGCATTAGAGAGAGAAACATCCTAATCCCTCAGTGGTATCCCTAGAAGCCTAAAGGGGAGATGGTGGACAGCCTCCTTCTGGAAGAGTGAATCCAGAATATTATTACACTAGCAAAGGAGTTCTGTTGGTCATACCTGTTTGAGTAGATGTGGCATGGAACTCCTGATTAGAAAGAGTCACTGTTCATTCTCAATCTTTCTACATGGTCCTCTGCAAATTCCATCTCTTAGGCTATGCTTCTTAAAACAGGTATAACATTTTAGGATTATTTTATATCCCCCAAATAGAGCATTAATATGTAGAAGAGAAGGTAGCCAGTAAATCTGTAATGTAGAGTGTCAAATCTAGAGTCAGCAAGTCTTATCTTCTTATATTCAAATCTGACTTCTGACACTTACTAATTGTATGACCTTGGTTAAGTCACTTAACTCAATTTGCCCCAGTTTTTTCATCTGTAAAATTATCTGGAGAAGGAAATAGTAAACCACTCCACTGTTTTTGTCAAGAAAATCCCAAATGGGGTTACCAGGAGCAAACAACTAAACAACACAACAAATCTAAGAGTGACCAGTAAATACATAATGGTATCATTGAATTAAAAATCTTTTTTAACAAGCTTTTGCACAGAGGTTCAAATAATGCAATATTTACCTTTATACCCAAATTAGCACAGATTAAAATGAATCAATGTATTAAAATAAGCCTTCACATTGGAAATTTGATTTGGTTTTCCATCACCAGTTTGCAACTTTTTTCTCATAATGTTTTTCTACCAAAGGATTGTCTTTTGCTCTTGTCAATTCTAAATTGTCCACCATACCTTTTAGAAGACTCCTTCCTCTGCCTAACCATTAGTGAGAAAAGGCTCCAAGTTGTTTGCCTCCAGATTATAAAACCAGCACCATCCTGGAAATCTGAGCAGGCAGCTTGGGGAAGTGGGAAGTGGGCATCTTTTGAGTTTCAATATCTGTTATCCCCAAAGAAATCTTTTTTCTCTGAATCTGTTCATGGATATAATTTGTAAAATAATTCCTTAGCAAAAGAAGGGTGAATCAAGTCAGGTGCATTCATCAAACATGGAGGAAAAAAATCAGAAATCACTGTGAAACTTGGGTGCTTTAGTGCATGATGAGCAGCCCACACAATTCAGTTTTAGAAATGGAAGGCAACTTAATGGCAGTAAGCCAATGCAGACTGAGGCTAAATAATAGGTTACAGCAGTGAACCTGATTTACACCAAACTCGATTAACTTGGGTGAAAAGGTAACTTCAGAAGTGGTTAATTCAGGTCATTTACTCCTCTTAACTGTATCACCTTGATGTCTATTCTTAGTCTCAGACTATAACTGAACAGAACATATGGAACATGCTCATCCCAGTGGCTTTATATAGGGTCTAACACATCTCCACAAGTGCAGTGAGGGGTTTGATAAGTGCTAGTGATGATCAATCAGATATTTACTGGGCATTATGATTGTTGTGTTTTAAAAAAAAACAGATTATTAAGATTTTGTCCTTGTCCTCAAGGTCTAGTTGAGGAAATAAGACCATTACTTCAATTCCTTAAAATATATTTCATTTTATCATGCCTCCATTGATAAATGTCACAATATCACAAAGAAAGAAAGAAAGAAAGAAAGAAAAGAAAAGAAAGAAAGAAAGAAAGAAAGAAAGAAAGAAAGAAAGAAAGAAAGAAAGAAAGAAGGAAGGAAGGAAGGAAGGAAGGAAGGAAGGAGGAAGGAAGGAAGGAAGAAGGAAGGAAGGAAGGAAGGAAGGAAGGAAGGAAGGAAGGAAGGAAGGAAGGAAGGAAGGAAGGAAGGAAGGAAGGAAGGAAGGAAGGAAGGAAGGAGGGAAGGAAGGAAGGAAGGGAGCAGGAAGGGAGGAAGAAAGAGAAAGAAAGGAGGAAAGAAGGGAGGAAGAGAGGAAGGGAGGAAGAAACAAAGGAAAGAAGAAAAAAAGAAAAGAAAGAAGAGGAAATCCATTTCATGACCAGGTGCTCAAATGTTAACAAGGAGAGGTTATGCATATACTCTATGACAAAACATGTCAGACTATAAGTCATAAGGGATTTCAGGAGAAAAGGATTTTTATGGGATAATGTGGTTCAGGCAGGATTCCTGAAGGAAGCAGGGCTTGAAGAAGGAATAAGATTTTGATAAATACAGAGAGAGGAAAGGGGAAATCTGTCACACATATGGAGAATGACATGAAGATTTAAATGTATAAACATAGCTTCAATATGAAGAAATCCAACTGGAGATAGATAAAAAGAAATATTGATGAACAAGAGTGTTCTACTGGGCTTATAGAAAGACATTCCCATGAGGCACAATCTTTTAACCCATTAAGGTTTACACTTATTTAAATCAAAAACACACTAAAAAAATCCTTTAGTATCTATTCTCATTCATGCATTTATTCCACTCCAATTAAAACATCAAATAGTCCTTCTAAATCACAAATCACAAGACGACAAATTTAGAATTTGAAGAGACATGAGAGATCAAATCTAATCCTTCAATTTTTCAGATAAAAAAAAACCAAGACCCAAAAGACTTGGCCAAAGTCACACAAGAAGTGTATCTGAGTAAAGACTTAAACCTAAGTGGTCCTTTGCTCCTTTGTTCAAGGATCTTGAGTTGTTCTGTATTGTCTCTAAGTTAAAATAAAAATTCTTATGGTTGGCATTAAACACTCTTCTCCACCATGTGACTTCAGTTTACATTTTCAGACATTTCATATTACTTCCCCTACATGCTCTACAAAACTGACTTGGTTCCTTAAACCCAATGCTTCATTTTTCCATATCCATGCCTTACTTGGTGCTGTCTATATCCTATGTCTGTAATATTCTCCATCCTCATCTTTGACTCTTAGAATCTCTGGCTCCTTTTTAAGGACCAGCTGAGGAAGGTTCACCTCTTACAACCGAGATCTTTCCTCATCTCCCTCATTAGTGCAGCTAAGTAGTGCACTGGACAGAGTGCCCAGACTGGAATTGGGAAATCCATCTTCCTGAATTTAAATCTTACCTTAATTACTAACTATATGACCCTGGGCAAGTAACTTTATGTTGTTTGCCTGAGTTTCCTCATTTGTAAAATGAGCTAGAGAAGGAAATGGCAAGCCACTCCAGTATCTTTGCCAAAAAACCTCAAATGAGGTGATGAAGAGTTGGAAAAAAGCTAAACAATAACAGCAAAATTTACTTTCTACATTCTTTGTATTCTGCATATGTGAACCTACCTTTTCTTCCTCCCATTCCCACTATGTAACTTTTATTTTATATTTTATTTTAAAATCATTTTTGAACAGATTTTGCATTTACACATCCACACATACACATAATACATATATGTATGTGTGTATGTATAAATACATATATGTGTACACACACACAAACACACACATACATATATACTTATCATAGTGAGATGTTAGTTCCTTACTAATAACATTGTTCTATATCCCAAATGTTAATCTCGGGAATGAGTTGAGAACGAGAGAGAGTTCCCCTCCCTCTCTTCTTCCCAGAGGTGGAGTACTATAAGTTTGCAAGACTGTCAGGGTTAAGTGACTTGTCTAGGGTCACACAGCTACTAAAAAGTGTCTAAGGTTGGAAATCCTCTTGATTCCAGGACCAGTGTTCTATCCATTGCACCACCTAGCTGCCCCTGGAACTGTTTTATTTGAAAATCATTTCTTTAAGTGCTTGATATTTACTTTTCTGGATATGTGTGTGTGTGTGTGTGTGTGTGTGTGTGTGTGTAGTAAAATGCTGTGTAATGTTTAAAAAGTTCAAGAGACATAATTTCTGGGTAATTAATCTTATTAATAATAATAAAAGTCAGTGATACTCTCTTACTCTCTCATGTCAATGATTTTCATGATGACAGGTTCACAACTTACATGCACTTGGGAAAGTATGTGCTCCTGAAGACAGCAATCAACTTTAATTGGTTAATGATTAATGAGAAAATTAATATTATAATGAGGGTCTTGGAGATACATGACTTGGAGCTCTCTGGTCTTAGTCAAAAAGACTTAATATACACTTCTATCCTAGACCTTTCTGACCAAACACAATAAATAGGAATTCACCAATTCTCTCAGCTTGGTTGGGTAAGTTTTTCCTAAGATTTCCTACAATGATTTCTGGATAAGGAGGTGGAAAACCCTATAATTCTAATTTAATAATTGGCTTTTAATATAAGAAAGAAATAATCATTTCTCTCAGTTAGCTCCTTGAGGACAAGAATAATTTTACTTTTGTTTATGAATTTCCAATGCTTTGCATTAAAAAAATTTTACAAATACATTGTATTTGTATCAATTACATTGAATTAAATCTATGATCAAAGGATTCCAAATACAGAGACAGAGGACAGAAGACAAAAAGAAAAGGAAAGAAGGGAAAAGGCTACCTTTTATCCACTCCTGAAAGCCAGGGTCTGACTTAGTGGCAAGAGGAAGCAGCCCCTAGTGATTAACTTTCTAGTTCCATTCAAAGAATTGGTAAACACACTATTATTAAATATTTAAGTGAAGCCAGAGAAATGAATAAAGAACAGTTGAAGAGGCTTAGAGAAAAAGGATGCAAAATACAGCATTGATCAAATGTTTGTTCATTAGAAATGAAGGAAACAGGGATGAGAACTTGGAGCAAGGTCTCCATGTGAAAGGCACCTGCCTTTCTTGAATTGTTCACATCCAACACCCGGCAATGACTCAGGCTTCAGGATGCTCTTGCCATGTTTCTATAGCAAACAGAACTGGGCTCTGGAAGCCTACCTTCTGGAAGTACATACACACACACACTCACACAGAGCTCTGGCAAAGGATTCCTATATGATTAAGTCTGATGAGTGGTCACAGTGAGCAATTTGGACTGCTAATAGCTGGAGACCTAGGGGGCAACATGTCCTTGACATTTTCAAATACTTTCCTAAGAATGGCACCCGTGGATGGGGGAAGAATGGGAGGAAGGGAATTGAGAGGGTTGAATTAGTAGCCCTGTTGGGGGGGGGGAAATTATGCTGGGGAACCATTAGATAATAGCAGCAATAGAGAAGGAAGCAGAGCCTTCCACCCACACACCAAGTCAGAAATACCTCAGGTATAATTAAACTGTGCTCAGGGACTTAGCACCTTTTCATGATAAGCATCATTGCTTCCTGGCTGCAGCCTTCTGTTGCCTTGGCGAAAACCCTATTGCTTGGCATTTGAGAGCTTTCTCTTCCCATTTTTAAAGCTTGGGCCTCCAGAAAAGATCTTTTAAGAACCAAATATTATGTGATTAATCCCAAACGTTAGTCTTGGGGATGAGTTGAGAAAAAAAATGCCCCTCCTTCTCTTCATCCCAGAAGTGGGGTGCTATGGGTATAGAATATCACATATGTTAGCCATGGTTGGCTTATTAATTGTTTTTTCTAAATTGTTCCCATCTCCCTTTTTTCTTTCTTTTTTTATAAAAAATGGCCTACTGAAGAAGAGAGGGTTGGGTACATAGAGATAAACTCTTGAAAAAGTTATGTAGGGGAAGATGGAGAAAGGGAAGCACTTATTAAATACTTTGTGTGTGTCAAGAATTATACTAAGCACTTCCCAAACATCATCTCATTTAATCACACAACCTTATGAGGCAGGTGCTAGTATTTTTCTCATTTTATAGTTGAAGAAACTGAGGTAGACAGAGGTTAAATAACTTGTCCAGCATCATCTGGCTAGTAAGTAACTGAGCTACCAACTCAGATCATCCTGAAGCCAGGACTAGAACTCTATCCACTGTGCTATTTAACTGCTTCTAGATAAAAAATCGAATACATCATTAAGTTTTAAGAAAAATAATTTTTGAGTCAAGTTCAGCCCTTTCTCAGATTTCACGCCCAGCCATTTTAACCTTCTAGTGTTAAATTTAATAGTCATAGAATCTGGATTTGGATTCTGTCACCTAGAACTTGTGTGACCATGAGGAAATTACAACCTCTCTGGGTCTGTTTCTTTATATAAGGTGTTTTACCAGTGTTCTCAAAGTGTGGTCTAGAGAATCCTGGGGATCTCTGAAACCCTTTCAGAGTTCCTCTGAAACTACAAATTCAAAAATAGTTTTTATTTCCAATATGGTAAATGTCTATAAATATAATCCAGATAAACAAAAACTCTTTGGAGAGATCCTCGATAATTTTTAATAGGATAAAGATACTGAAAACAAAAATTTGAGAACCACTGGTTTAGACTAAAGAGACTCTTGGGTTCTTTCAAACTCTCAATCCATTATACTACAGCCTACAGAGAGTAGTGAACTGCCCTTATCTCCTGACCTTTACTCCTGTAGGTTCATCATCATTTTGAAGCATACAAAGTACTTTCCTGACAGGGATCCTATAACATCCTATGATCCATATTTTGCTAGTGAGACAACTGAGATTCAGACTCTCTGAATAAGTCTGCTTGAGATCATCAAAGTTCACTAGGGTCAGTCAAGATTTAGCTCCCTTAGAATGAGTCATATGCACCTATTTCCTCAAGTAGAATATGTCTTAAAAACTCTAAAAATAGATCTAAGCCCAGAAGGAATCATAGAAAAGACATCCTCTCTAAGGCAGGAGTTACTTCAACTTCAATCTCCTTAAGACTTGCTTCTCACTTCAAGAAACCTAGGAAGACTTTATCAACTTATGTCAAATAAAGTAAGAATCAGGAGAATCAACTATACAATAATATCAACATTACAAAGTCAAAGAACTTTGAAAGACTGAAAATCTCAGAGATCTTTGACAGTGGCTCAGTATGACATCTACCAGATTTTTGGAAACCCAATAATGCAATCCACCTGGGCCAGTTGATAGAAACTTATGAGATATAAAATGGTCTCCTACTCCTGAGGCTTAAAGGAGACTCCAAAAAGGCTGGGATTCTAGACCGGTTTCTCTAAGTGTCTCAAAACCCATCTTCAAGTCAAGTTATTATGATTGTTAATACCAATTAAAGCAGGCTAACTTCCAAAGGATTCTAGCAAAGAACCAGAAGCAAAAAGATAAATTTATAGGAAGCTGATAGATCAGGTGCTTTATGTCACTGATATGTTAATTTTATGCCTTAAAGGTAGAACTGAGGAGTGGTCTTAGAGGTGAAGTTGAGAAGTATTGAATTCTATGGCTTAGAGGTGAAGTTGTACCCCATTATTGAATTCTGTGGCTTAGATTGTCTCAGAAACTTTGTAATTACTGACCAACAGATTGTAATCTGACAGCCAGCATTGTTTGTGGAACTACAGCATTCCCAAGACCAGGTGGTCTTAGAGTTAAGGCCAGATAGCCTTAGGGTTATTGCTACATTCTGCTCAGGAGCTACACTACTGTCATAATAACAACAACAATGTTTATATAGTGTCTGCTATATGCATACAATGGATTTATATAGTGTCTACTATATGCAGACACTGGACTAAGAGTTTTACAAATAAATAACAAATGTGTGTATAATATAATATAAATATTATAAATATAATATTTGTCAGGTGTTCCCGACTCCAGGTTCTAGCCAGCACTCTATCCACTGAGCCGTCTAGCTTTTTATTTGCATGTCAGTTTCCAGTGCAGGACCATGTCCAGTCGTCCTGATCTACATCTGGCCACTGGACCGAGATGGCTCTGGAAGGGAAAGCAAGGCGGGTGACTTTGCACAGCCCTCCCTCAATTCAATCCAATTCACTTGTGTGTCATTGCATCACCTCCCTGATATCATGGACCATGAGAACAAAGAACAAACAACAACCAGTCATTTGGGTTCCGTCCTTTTCAAACTCAACATCATTTTCTGTCATAGGAAAAAACGGAAGCAAAAAAGGAATTGGGCAGCTTTGTGCTTTCACTGTCACCAGCTGTGATTGTTCCTTCCACCAAGAAGTCCTATTGCCTTCTCAATCCTTTTTTAAAGCTCTTTTTTAAACAACTTGCTTTCTTTGCTAATAGCAACTCATTCTGAGCTTTCCCAACCTTGACACTGTTCTTAAAGGATCATGTCATGCTTTTGTACTTGCCCTCAATTACCTGCCCTTGCTTCCATCTCCCACTATGTGTTTTAAATCTAAGTTGGTCA
Organism: Antechinus flavipes; assembly: GCF_016432865.1. Classification (NCBI taxonomy): domain Eukaryota; kingdom Metazoa; phylum Chordata; class Mammalia; order Dasyuromorphia; family Dasyuridae; genus Antechinus; species Antechinus flavipes. Next base: position 43,410,029 of record NC_067398.1, on the reverse strand, counting down.
GTGGATTTCTTATGAATCTACATCTATTGCATTAATCAATGCTACATTTATTTCTTCATCTGAGTTGTTTCTCTGTGTCTTCCAAATTGTATTCTTGGAAACACTGATCCCTCTTGGACCAATTTTCTTTAGAGAATTTTAGTCCATAGGATTCTAGCTATCCTTCATAATCCTTGATCTTCTTTTCCAAAAGACAGAACAAAATATGGACAATTTCCTCTCTTCTACTGCCCATTGTAAGTCACACCCTTAGCCTTCTCTCTGCCAGGTTAAATATCTATTTCTGTTAAATAATCCCCATGCAACATCTTTTCAAATCACCTCCATTATCCGAATCACTCACTTTCCTTTGAGTTTTTCTTCAGTTCAAATCTAGGCGCAGGCATTTTCTGTATGAGCCCAGAAAAGTCATTTAACTTCTATTTGCCTCAGTTTCTTCAACTGTAGAATGGGGATCACTTACTTTGCAAGGTTGTTGTGAAAATGAAATGAAATAATATTTATAAAATGCTTAGCACAATACCTGGAACACACTAGGCACTGTATAAAATGTATTCCATTCTTTCCTTTTGTATATTTTCTTGCCAGAATTGTCTCTCTTCAATTATAGTCCCATTTCATAGATGAGAAAATTGAGAGCCAAAAAAATCAAAGAAACAAGATCATAAGAATCCCTCATTTCCAATCCTCTGTAGTTTACACTTTATCCTGCTGCTTCACCACATAATTAATCCTCTGGTTCCATTTGACATTAGTCCCTCAAAAAAGATTAAACTCCTCTGTCTATAACAAGCTGCCTATGACAAAAATGCTCAATTTTTTTAAATAAAAAGGCTTGTCTCTTCCCACAGGACATTTTTGAACATTTGAGCAAGATTACTTGGTTTGTAAATTGTTTTGTTTGTAAATATTAGCTTATCTCAGAGAAATAAACAACTTACCTATGGTCACATAACTATAAGAGTTAAGATTTGATACAATATCTACTTGATGCCATGTTAGTCACTGTATTATATCGCCTTTCCTAATAAACATGAACTATATATGCATCATGTGGCATCACATCTAAAGGCTTTAAAGGAAAAGCCTCCTTAAAAGAAGAGCACTTCAACAGTAAGAAAATAATTATAAGTCTCTGATATCCCTTTTTTCAGATCTTAAAATATTTAAAGAAAGATAAAAGAAGATTATAGATTTAACAATACTGACAAGACTAGGTTTGATAAATCTACATTGATTATAGGAGTAAAGAGGGGCATACTTATTTTTCTTTTTAAAAAATCTTATTTTTTCCAATTACATCTAAAAATAAGTTTTAACTTTTTTTTTACTTTGAGTTCTAAATTCTCACTTTCTCTCTTTCTCCTCTCCTCTTGTTGAGAAGGCAATTTGATTCAGATTATACATGTATAGTTGTGCAAAACATATTTCCTTATTAGCCTAGTTACTAAAAAAACAGACAAAAAAAGAATACAAGAAAAATAAAGTTAAAAAGGAATACTAAAAAAAATTAGCTCATAGCAATATCTACTAATAGAAACTATATATTAGTAGTATTTAATAGTGTCTTGTGATAGTAGTAGCAGTAGTAGCAGTAGTGGTAGTAATAGTAGTAGTAGTAGTAGCAGTAATAATAGTTGTAGTAGTAGCAGTAGTAGCAATAGTAGCAGGAGTGGGAGTAGGAGTAGTATTAGTAGTAGTAGTAGTAGCAGCAGTAGGAGGAGTAGGAGTAGTAATAGTAGTAGTAGTAGTAGCAGCAGTAGCAGCAACAGTAATAGTAGTAGTAGTAGCAATAGTAACAGTAGCAAGAATAAGAGTAGGAGTAGTAATAATAGTAGTAGTAGCAGTAGTAGTAGCAGTAATAGCAGTAATAGTAGTAGTGATAGCAGTAGTAATAGTAACAATAGTAATGGTGATGATGCTGGTGGTGGTCGTAGTAGTAGTAGCAGTAATGAAGAAATTGAGGAGAGCAATTAGAACCAAATGATGAAATTGAGATCTAGTACCAAATGATGGTGTTCAGTAGCAATTCACATGTGAAGAATTCACAATGGCTTTCTCCTTTGTCAAAAGGTACATTTATTTATGAGAAGAAGTTACAGACAAAATGAAGAGGAAAAATAGACACCAGGAGTGGAAAACATGAAATAGTATCAGGAGGGCATATAGTTAGCAAGGAAAGGGGTTTTAACAAATAACAATGGAAAAGACAATTTCTCTAAGGGAATTCACAGTTAATCAGAAAAAAAGGAATACTCATGAGGTGGGAATACACAACTGACTGACAGACTAAATGCATAAAGGAGTTTAGCATCCTAAAATAATTAACAATACCAAGGAGAAAGACACCAAGAGGCAGAACATCATGGTGGGCTAACCCAAAAGAGATTCAGCAAATATGACAGGCCATTTATAAGAGAAATTTAACTTTGGGGGTTTGACATTATGGCTTGACTTTCTGATTGGATAGACTAAGGTGGGGTTAACCAAGACTTCCACATGGGTATGATTATAAGATTGAACTCATTACTGCCTTTCCCTGTTTGCCTCAGGAAGTAATCATCAATACTTCAGGTTTTTTTTCTATCAACTGCTAGTGAGACTAGACTCATCAGTAGGAGTAATATTAATAGGTAATTTTGAGATATACAGTTATTACTTTCTATGCTTTAACCTCACTAGTAATACAGCTCTTTGGAGCTACTAGACATTACTATACTAGCTAGACACTACTATACTATACTCAATAGTACTACTATGAGACTAGTAGTCTTTTTGACTTATCATTTTATCCATTGTAACACATGAAAAAGTAATTCTCAATAATCACAGTTTGTAAGAACAACTTTCAGATTATCAGTAGAATAGAATCCCTTGATTCAAAATTAGTCCCCAATTTACCATGGATACACCATTGAGATGCAGCTTTCTATCATAAATTAAGAAGGATCCTATTGGGGATTCAAATGAGTCTTAATGAGTTATATTGTTGATAAGGTTACAACAAAGAGATAATATTGTATACCACAAAATCACCAATTATTATTACTATTACCACTGTCATCACTTCAACTACTATTTCCACTACTAAAGTAATTAATTATTATATTTGTCTGTGTGTATACCAGTAATTTTGATAACCTTATGAAACATGATATGGAAAATACTGCTAACTACATATTGGTCTTTTTAAACCCTATGTGACTATAGGAAAGTCCGTTTCCCTCTCCAGACTATTTTTCTCATCTATAAAATAAATATATTGGACTAGACAATCTCTAAGGTCTCTCCAACTCTTAGAACTTACTAACCATATGAGTTGGAGCATTTCACGACCTTTCTGGTTCTCAGTTTCTTCGTCTAAAACAAGGTTTATAGTACCTGCTTTGTCTGCTTTCCAAGGTAATTGTGAGTATCAAAAGAGATGTCTTACATGAAAGTGCTTTGAAGACTATAAAACATTTTACAAATGAAAGGTATCATTATTACTGGATTACAGTTTTTCAGTGTATTTGATCTGTATGCATACTCCACAATTCATCTCTGAATATTGCAGATTTTTTTTTAATGGATAGCCCAGTAGTGTAGGACACCAGGGACTCTCATAGAAACCCTCCACTTCAGCAGATTGCTGATGAGACTGTGGACAAAAAGGTTCATTTCATCATCTGTGATGGTTATAGCTCCAAGATAATGAAGTTTGGGGTCAATGCACTTCAATCTGTGAGGTGCATCACTGGAGTAGCGAAACTTGTTCAAATATGATATTGCTCAATGTACTAAGAAAAGATTTCTTTAGAAAAAATAGAGCTCACTACTTTGCCTTTAAATAGCTACAAAATTCTGCTTAGCCAAGCAATGTAATCAGAAGAATCCATCAACAATCAAAGCTGATTTCACTAAGTTTGGGGAGGTCTTTATAAGTGGTAAATTAGAATCATAGATAGAGACATCTTTTTACTTGCTCCTCACCTTCCCTCAAAAAAAAAAAAAAACTTTTTTCCCCTTAGAATATTAAGCATCTTTGTTAAATAATACTAACAATAAGATAATTAATGGTATACAACCAGAACATTTCAATGTAATTTATGCCTGGGAACCAGATCCCTAACACAATGTGATATATGCTTTCTTAGAATTAATTTCAAGACCCATTATGTACAATTCAGTTTAATACACATCCATTAATTGCTTATTATGTGCTAGCTGAATAATTATAGTTCCCATTTCTATTGTAGATATTTCATACTAAAATTTATAAAGCACTGATCCCACAATTCTATGAAATAGGTAGATAGGTAGATTCATCTCATTTTACAGATAAGTTCAGAGGTTCAAAGTAGGTGACTTGCCTAGAATCACACCATAAGTAAACCTCAGTTGGGTTCAGCACTCTTTTATTTCAATATACTAATTCTCACATAATCAGCTTCCCTAACTATGCCTATTTATTCTCTACCCATCCTTTAAAGTCCATATTCAATGCTACCTCCTTCATGAAAACTTCCTTGATCTTCTCCATTATAATGGAAAAATTCCATTTTTATCCTGAATTTTATAATGCTTATGACTTGCACTTCTTGTATGTATTGATTTTCTGTTGTTTTGTATCATTTGGCTATGTGTCATATGCCCATCTCCACTAGCCAGTTCTTTAATAAGGTCAAATTTTATCTAAATTCTGTATCTCTCCCTAGTACCTAATAAATGTTTTTTGGATTCAATTCTATTTTAATAATTTTAAGGGGGGAGTGGTGCAGGTGAATGTGGCGGAAGAGCACTGGGAATGGTTGAGGCAGTAGTAATAGTAGTGGCAGTAATGGTCATAGTAATGGCAACTGTAGTAGTGTCACTAACAGCAGAGAGCTGATGATAGTGATAGTAGTAGTGATGGTGGTAAGGTCATGATGATAGTATCAGTAGTAGTAGTAATAGTAATAATAGTAGTAAGTAGTAGTAGTAGTAGTAATAGTAATAGCAGTGGTAGTGGTAGTAATAGTAGTAGTAATAAGAGTAGCAGTAGTAATAGTAGTAGCAGTAAGTAGTAGTAGTAGTAGAAGCAGTAGTAATAGTAGTAGCAGTAAGTAGTAGTAATAGTAAGAGTAGCAGTAGTAGTAATAGTAGTAATAGTAGTAGCAGTAAGTAGGAATAGTAGTATTAGTAGTAGCAGTAGTAATAGTAGTAGCAGTAAGTAGTAGTAGTAGTAAGAGTAGCAGTAGTAGTAATAGTAGTAATAGTAGTAGCAGTAAGTAGTGTAAGTAGTAGTAGTAATAGCAGTAGTAGTGGTAATAATAGTAGTAAGAGGAGGAGGAGTTATAGTAGTGGTGGTAGTAGTAGTAGTAGTAGTAAGAGTAGTAGTAGTAATAGCAGTGGTAATGGTAGTAATAGTAATAGTAGTGAAGTAGTATTAGCAGTAATAGTGGTAGTAATAGTCCCAGTAGTAGAGGTGAGAGTAGTAGTAGTGGCAATAGTAGCAGTAGTAGGCGTCAGTAATAATAATAACAGTAGTAACATTTATTTAGGAGTTTAAGCTTCACAAAGTGTTTTACTTATTACTCATTTGATCCTCACAGCCACTAGAAGTAGGAAGAAAGGAAGCAACCATTTAATTAGTGTTTTTGATGTTTTGGGAACTTTCATACCATCCTTATCCTGGTGTTATCTTTATCCCCATTTTACAGTAGAGAAAACTGAATAAATGACTTGTCCAATAGGCTTCTGAGGCTGTATTTGAATTCACGTTTCCTGATGACTCCCGGCCCTCTCTCCTCTTCACCATTTCATTGCCTTTAACAGGAAGGGATTGAATCAAAGGCTTTCTGATACTAAGACAAGCTTGAAATTCCCTGAGCTCTGCCATTTGTGTGGGGGTATACATACATATATCTATATTAATTGGCAAGAAATGTGGCAAGTTCTCCCTCACTAAAGAGCCTAATCATTTTTGCCATTTAAGAAAGATCATGCTGAGGCAAAGTATGTGTTTTTATGAGAATTTTTATTAGGTGCATTTAAGACTCATATTTACTCATAGAGTCTGAGTGCTAACAACTTCAAGATTATCTCATATTTCTATCCTAAGTACACTGGAATTTTAAAATGCCTAAGGACTTTCCTGACAGATAGTGATAGCTTTAAGAGCTGTTACATTGGCACATTCTTTTTATTACACGGAAAAAAAAAGCAGTGTCATTCCAGTTGCCTGGGCGGGGGTGGTGAGAGAGACCCCTCCTTTTTTCTCTCTCTTCCCAAAGTCACCACTCAACCACCAAGGACATAGCACTGGCCAAAGACAAAGCAATTATCCCACAAAATCTGTGCCCGGGAGATGGGGATTAGGGGAAGGGAAGCTGACCACTCTATTGAGTAAGAATAATTAATATATATATATAGACGGTTAAAGTTTGCAATCTGCCAGACATGTTATCTCATTTAATCTCATTTAACCAGGAAGAGGGTAAATAATTGCCTCTGTTGCCTTTAATGTGTGTAGAGATAATTGCCAGGCAAAATCCATTCTTAAACACACACATACACACACACACACACATATATATATATGGAGAGAACAAATTGAGTAGACTAAAGCAGGGAGGAAATTTAAATCCTATTAGATGGGCATTCCACTGGAAGCTCTCTTATGTAAGTTTGAAGACAGCCTGAGTCTTATATGATTAAATTAATTCTAACCTGTTTATTGATTCCTTCAATAAATATTTATTGAGCTCCTGCTATGTGGCTGGCACTATAATAGGCACAGTGGTGTTTCAAGCCTGCCAGCTCAACCATCCTCGGTAATATTGCAGTTAATAACTGACACCAAATTACCTTCTAGTTGTTTGAATTTGGGGATGGGAGGACAGGAGAAGAAGGGGGACAGAAAAACCTATGTTTACTTCTCTTAGCTCGAGGCAAAACAAAAAGATCATTAAAGAGTTGTTGTTTGGTCATTTCCGTGATGTCCAACTCTTCATGATCCCATCTGGTACCTTCTTGGCAAAGGTGCTTTAGGAAGATCAATTTGACAATTAAGTGAAGGATAGACAGAAATGAAGAGAAATTTGGGACAGGGAAGTGAACCGGTATAGTCTTGCGATAGTCCTAGCCCAGAGTGGTGGCCATATCATGGGAGAGAAGAAGCCATATACTAGAAAATGTTCAAATGGTAAAATATACAAAATGAGGCAGTTGCTAACTTAGGTAAGGAGAATGGGATGAGCAAAGATGAGCACTCACTGATCTGAACAGAACAAAAAAAAGACCACTTGCCACTTACTTCTCAAGATCATTTCACAGATAAGGAAACTGAGGCAAATAGTATTAAGAGACTTTTCAAGAATCACACAGCTAGTGTCTACTGCCAGATTTGAATTTAGACACGAGTCTCTAGACCCAGCACTTTACCCACTGCACTACATGAAAGAATAGTTCCCAATAAACAAAGATTGTAGAAGCAGCTTTCGGATTATTAATAGAGTAAGATCTTCTTGATTCAAAATCTGTCACCAATTCACTACAAATACTGTAATGAGGAATGGCTTTCTATCACAAATAAAGAGGGACTCTGTTGGTTTTACAAAGAAAAAGATGTCACCTCCAATGAGCTGGATTGCTGGTAAGATTAAATTAAAGAAAGTAATATAGTGTGTCACTCTCAAGAATGTCAGTGAGAAAATCCAGACCCTCAGAAGTACCAAAACTAGTAAAAGCCTGTGATCCACTCAAGGAAAAATAATAGATGGGTCTTTAAATAGTCTTCTTTTTGTCTTTTTTTATTCTCTCCTGTTCATCAGGATCTTTCCCTTCTCCATACAATAGTCAAGAAAGTTTTGTCAGTGCAAAAAAGTTTACAAAAATCTGGTAAGCACTAAGGATTCAAAAGTATATATATATATATATGATTCAAAAGTATATATATATATAGGATTCAAAAGTATATATATATATATATATATATATATATATATATATATATAGGATTCAAAAATATATATATATATATTCCTTGCTCTCAAGAGGCTCAGTCTTAACAATTTTGTACAAGAAGATATACAGAAGTTATTGGAGGAAGTCTCCAGAGATGGTGCTAAAATTAAGGAAGACTAGGAAAGGCTTCTTGCAAAAGTAATATTTTAACTGAAACTTGAAGATAGCCAGGGAACCCAGGAAGTGATGAAGGAGAGATATCAGGCAGAAGGGACAGTCCAGGAAAGGAAATGTTTGAAATGTCTTATTCAAGAACCACCAAGAAGGCCATTGCTGGGTCACAGAATAGGGTAAGTAGGTAGAGAGTAAGATGGAAGAAGATTGGCAAGGTAGGAAAGGACTATTATGAAGGGCTTAAAAAGCCAAATGTGGGTTCTTTTTTTTTTTTTTACATTTGACATTCATATGGAAGTAGAAGGGAGCAAAACATGGTCAGACCTGTGCTTTAGGAAGATCAATTTGACAATTAAGGATAGACAGAAATGAAGAGAAATTTGGGACAGGGAAGTGGACCGGTATAGTCTTGTGGTAGTCTTAGCCCAGAGTGGTGGCCATATCATGGGAGAGAAGAAGCCATATACTAGAAAATGTTCAAATGGTAAAATATACAAAATGAGGCAGTTGCTAACTTAGGTAAGGAGAATGGGATGAGCAAAGATGAGCACTCACTGGTCTGAACAGAACAAGAAAAAGACCAACTTAGCTACAGCAGAAGTCTTCTGTTTGAGAATATTGCAGATAAGATGGCAGAGACAGGTTGGGAGAAGATTGAAGATTGACTTACTCTTGCCACTTCCTTTGGGATGTAAATTTTATCTCCCTGAGCTTCTATTTCCTCAATGTAAAATAAAAAGTTAAATTGGATGATCTCTGCGGTCAGCTCTAAATCCATGATCAATCTATGAACATCAAAGCTAAAAATAAATGAACTTTCTCCTGCAGGTTAAAAAAAAAAAAAGGAACAATTAGAAATTGACTCTGTTCCAAATTCATTATTATGTTTCCCTTTGACATGATTCCCAGGCACAGATCAGATACTGTAGTGAACAAGTTTTCCCACATGAAGTCTGCTTTAATTATAACATAATGACAAAATGTTAGGATTTTGAAAGCAGGGTTTACAATGAGGAAACAACCCAGTATTCAGATTGTCCCATTGGGCAAGCAGATACAAGACAAATGCTAAGATTACACACCAAAAACAGCATCCAGAAGAGCCATTTTTAATGTTTCCCCCTACTGATGTTTTATTAAATCCCAGCAGTTTTTCCTCCCTCAGATAATTTACTGGTTAATTATTTTTATTGTCTTCCTTCCTCCCTCTGCCCCTCCTCGAATTTGCTCCCTCTCTTTAATCTTGGAAAGTTAGAGGCAAAGGGAACAGGGATATATGGCAAAAGCAAAAGGCAATAGTGGAAAGCGTAACTCTGAGATCAAATATTTATGCTGCAGCAGGCAAGCAAACTGATGGTAATATTCAAAGAACCATAAATCATTTGGAGAGGAAGGAAAAAGTGATCGATGCATAGAATATAATATGCCTTCCATCACGTGCTGGCTGCCGAGATACAGATTCTTTGCTATTCTAACTATGATCGCTTCAGAATCTGTTTCTCTCTGACCATTTCCGTCCCTCCCCAAGCAGCAGAGATGGACAGGGTCATAAGACTTCCACAAATCGATGACACTGTAGGAATGAGTATGAAGGCTGGTTTCCAACACCCTCCTTGGACTTCACACAGGAGAGAGCAGAAACAGCATTTTGTATCTCAGCCCCAGCACATGAAGGGCCCCTGCTGCTGTAACATGATTAAGAAATTGATTGAAGTCTGAGGGGATGGGGCTTTTCAAAGGCTATACATGTTCAAATTACAGATTTCAATAAGTGAGCCTTATGAAAAATTAAAGGCAGCCGACTGACTAATATTTCACATCCACAGATTACCCAGCTAACAGGAATAGCAGGTAACTGGCATCTATTACACAAAGAGAGGAAAAGATCGTGAAAGCTTTGACATCTCTTGACTATTAAGGTTTCTGAAAATCTGGCTTCAGAAAGTTTTAAACCATACATTCATCCAGACTGATGGAAAGCTTGAAACCTCAGCTTCTTAGGGTACTCTAGGCTTATAGAACAAGCATCTCTCAGGATAAGTCTGCATACAAGTTGCTAAGAAGCAGGAGAAAAGTCAATTCTGGTTTTCCACCAGATCCTTAATTTTCCCTAAAAATGGCCTGTTCCTTTCTGAGTGAATATGTCACATAAAAACAACTAATCCTTTCACTGCTGTTCTTAAGTCAATAGGTCTCTTTTTTTTTTTCAATCACTTGATTTTTCAGAGCCTTTTAAAATATTTGACTGTAATGGAGGAAAAAATCTAAAAGAAGTTTTGGTTAAATGATTTGTGTTCAAAGGAGCAAATTTTATCCATATGTTTACAGAATCCTCTGCCTTAATAAGCCTCCACTTTCACAAGCTTTTGCCCTTGGAATTGAAACCTTTTATGTTTCATGTTAACCCAGAGATGGTTTCATTATGTGTAAACTTTCCAGGTCTTCTAGAAGACCATGCTGGAATTCTATGGCTGAGGATTTTAATTCTCCCATGTTACCCCTTATTCTTCCTCATCTGCATTTTTGTGGACAACTCATTACCCATTAGGCTCTATGGCATCAGATTTGGTCAAGGCTAATGATAGATGAGAAACATTGTCTACATGTACTCATGATTGGCAAGAGGGGAGGAGGCGAGGTGGGGAACTGCAAATATAGGTAGAATGTTGAGACCCTTTAAGATGTCAAGATCAAAATAAATAAATAAAAATTAAAAGGGGCAGCCAGATGGCACAATGGACAGAGCGCTGGCTGAAGTAAGGAGTTCTTGAGTTCAAATCTGGCCTCAGATAGTTAGCACTTCCTGGCTGTGTGACCTTGGGTAAGTTACTTAGCCCCAATTGCCTCAGCAAAAAATAAATAAATAAATAAATTTAAAAATATATATATCAAAACCATAGTGTTAATTTTCTGACACCTGCAAACATTCATACATACACAAACCCAGGTGGGTAGTCCCACGCTGCACCAAAGTCACAGATAAATTTCCATAATCTATTTCTTTTTTTAGAAAGAAGGAGCTAAATAAAAGGAAAAGCCCATATTCCGTGCTGTTTTCAAACTTATTCATTCAGAAAATGTGGTCTTTAAGACTCACAGTAAATAATTACTGAGTATTGGGGGGTTTATTGAGGAAAATAAGTGTGATATGATCCAAGGAATATGGTTACAAAGTCAAAACTAAAGACAATGAAGCTCATCTTCTATACCCTAGCATCCCCTCTTTATCTTTGTGCTGTGTCCCATTCATCCTTCCTCACCCTCTACCCCCATCCTCTACCCTTGGAAAGGTACAAACAGCTGACAACATAAAGTGCTTCCTCCCCATGGGTTTCTCTGTTGTGGAGATGATGGCACCTGAACTGACCCTTGAAAAAAATTAGTGGTTCCAAGAAGCAAGAGTTTGACGAGAGGTTTTGAGAAAGCTAGGGATGTTTGGCAGAAAATATCATGTTTGGAGAATGGACAGTGGCCAACTATGCTTAAATGTGAAGTCAAACAAGGGTAAATAATGTATAATCTGCCTGGTGAGAGAGGTCAGAGTCAGATTGTGAAGAGCGTTTGAATACCAAACAAATCTTTATCCTAGAGGCAATAGGGAGTCACTGAAGTTTCTATTGCAGTAGAGAGACATGATCAGGGATGGACTTTTAGCAGTTATATAAAGAGTCAGATGCAAGAAGAGCAAACAGGAAGATCTGATAAGGGACAAAAATAGGATGGTGGCTACTTGAGTAAAGAGCAGGAAATAAAGGAGAAATATGTTAAAACAACAGGTCATCTCTGTTTATAGAAGGGCAAAATATGCGGATCTGTTCACTATGTGTTTTCTTATTGTCTTTTTGGTTATTTGTCACATTAACATTTCCCTATTCAGGGGAATATGATACTAGCAACAGAATCTAGGTGTTTAAATGGGATTTTTGCAGTAGGGAACAATGTGGAATCATTGGAAACACTATGTGATCTCCAAAAGGCAATTCAACCTGATCATTCCTTTAATTCTACACTTGGTTTATCTGTTTTCAATATATACAGGTTAATGGGTGAATATGATAATTTGCCCCCAAAAGTGGATGTTATAATCTAAATAACCTAGATTTTTCATCCACTCTGTTTTTCCACTTTAAATGGTTCAACTAATCTTTTTTGTACTACTTCAGATCTCATGAAAGTTTTGCAGTGTTCTAGGGCTATAATGTCATCTGCAAGTGTGTGTGTATAGATAACCTCAACATCAACAGAAAATCTATATCCTGCCTAGATCTTATACCAGACACCTTCCATGAAATTGGCAAGCACTTTTAGCAAACATTAATGTCCCCATTAAACTTCTCATTAATTACAAATACTCAGAAGGTCATTAAACAAAATCAGATTGGTAAGTGCACCTATTGTAGAGTTTTGTATGAGTTTTATGTACTCAGAAGAGGCATCTTGACTGGAGAAAACCTTCAAGACTGCATTTTGTTTTTTGTTTGTGTATAATGTTTTCCTCAAACCAACAAACAATAAACAGAGCAGGCTCTTATATTTTCTGTACCTCTCTACCAGTTGAACAGTAAATAATGGACCATAAAAGTGTAGTCCATTACAAAACTCTTTTGAAAGCCTATAGATTTGCTTTTTGTGTTTTTTCTTAATGGTATCTTCTGCCCAATGGCATTCATAAAAGTAATGATGGTATGAGAAGATACTGAGTTTAAAATACACATGAACCTATGAAACCTAAGACTATAAAAAAAATTGACTCCTCTTTTTGTTTAGTTCTCAGCCACAATCAAATCACCCATTCTTCCTTTTCCCCTCAGACTTTGTTGTGAATTCCTAGGTTTAACACTGTTCATTCCTCTTAAACTTCCCCCAATAGCTGACCCTTTCCCACCCATTAATTTGCCATCCCGGTTCCTAGCATTGGCTTTGCTTATTGGGATGCTTAACTTCCAAATTGCCTACTCCGGGACAACTTTGCTAACCTTATCTTCACTCCCCCAAGAAACAGAAGCTGTGATCAGCACCATGAACAGCATTCAGTCAGAACTGACCATGGGTATATGGCTGAAACAACTTTTTGCATGCCAGGAAAGACCTCCAATCCTACAAATTAGAGAGAATCAATAAAAACTTGCTTGTGATCTCCACCAGAGGCTATCAGAACTAATCTCCCAGACTTTTATAGTAATTTGGTAACTTAAAAGAAATTTCACAATAGAGACAATGCTCAAAGAGTAAGAGGAAATTTTAAAAGATGCCATAGGTAGGAATTGGCAGTGGGGCAAGAGTAACAAAGGAAGGATGCTACCAGGGCAGCAATTGACATCTCCAAATTAAGGACAAGAAGAATGAATATACCAATGCTCAATGTGACAAGTGAGGGTTAAGGATTATATAAGGAGGAGCAGGTTCTCCTTAAGGCAGCTGAGCAGCAAATAGAAAGAGTACTTTGGAACCCAAAGTTCTGAGTTCAAAATCTGAGTCTGCTATTTACTCTATGACTTGGGGCACTCACTTAGCTTTCTAGGCTTCAGTTTACTAATCTATAAAATGAAAGGATGGGACTGGATGATCTCCGAGGATTCCTCTAATTCCAAATCTATGATTCTGTGATGGGTTTCATCTCTGCAGTCACAAGCAGGGAAACACTAAGGATTGGCTGGCAAGGCCAAAATAGAGAATAGAAGTTTGTAACATGGACATTTCCAATATTGAAGATTCCAAAAAAATCAGGGCATATTTAAGGGCAGGTCCAGAGTGTAAGTAGAATCTTGGTCCAGTAAATCTCTTTACAGAGTCTAGTGCAGTTTACAGTTGTGACTGTAGATATAAAACATCCAGATTAGACAGAGAGACAGACAAAGCCTGACTAAGATCCCAATCAGAGGATGCTAGTGATCACCTTTATGAATTTCTCCAACCAGGCTATGAGCCTGTCTAGCCTCAAGGATTCCTTTCTCAGCATATCCAATGAACAAAATTTGAAGACTTCCCAAACAAGCTGAAAAGTGACTATGATTCACTACACACCAATCCTACCAATCAAGGAACTGAATGATTCCAAGAGAGATGATACTCCATTGTAATAACTTTTCAGGTACTTTCACTCAAGACATCCAGTGGAACCAATGAGTTCTGGTAGATTGATTTGTAGAGCCCAACATATACAGACTTGGATGAGCTGTCTGGAGTCAGGGAACTTGAGTTTAAAATTTGAGCAAATTACTTAGCCTCGTAGGACATCATCTTCCTCATCTGTAAAGGAGTTAGACTAGAAGGTTGCCTTCTAACTCCATACTCACAATCCTATGATCAGGAATCCGGTCTGCAGCTGATTTCTCACAGCTCATTAAATGGTGCCCCCAACCCAAGATCAATCCCAACACCCAACCAGAGAGGCAACTGATTTCTTGGGAGCTATATCCACCTTTACCTGCTGAGTCCTGCTCTCATTCCCCCAAAAAAATCCTTAAAACTCGTATGAAGCTATGACCCAAAAGTATGACCCAAAGAGTATAATTGGTCAGAGGACTAAGCACAATCAGTCAGAGCTCTGTGGCAATTAATTCTCAGTATACTCAGTCAAGGGCTCCAAAGGGCAAAGGAATAGCAGAGTTCTATGCTGAGGGAACTACTGCTACAATCCCACCTATATTAAAGTTCTGTTCCTTCTCCTTGCCATGGAATCACCAGGATGTCAGGTACTTCAAGTATAGACTTTAGCAAACTCAAGGGCTTCCTTCACATCTTGCACATGACTGTCCCAGAGAGCATAGGAATCTCAAAGGTAGCCAGAGGTCATGAAAACCCTCAACAACCCCCAACTCAATTGGGACCAATATTCCAAGATACAGAACCTTTGTGATTTACAAATGGGAAACGTGACAAATGCTCCCACACCTCCCAGACAAGATCACACTGCCCTTTCACTACTAAAAGCATATCTTCAGTGCTATCTCTATTCCCTCCACCAGCCCTGGGATTGTGTGATAATTTGTTTCTTACAACCCCCAGGGCCCTTGAGTCGCAAATGTTCACTGACTAAGACTACGAACTAAGCACTCCAATGATCCCTAGTGGGGAGGGACTTACAAAGAGGATTCATCTCCCCATTGTATCTTTATAACCCCATGGAAAAGCACTGAGTAATGATCTTTGATAGCTAGCATTTCTACAGCATTTTAAAGATTGCAAATCTTTATCATATTTGATATCATCACATTTGATCTTCAAGATAACCCTAGGAGACAGACATTATTATCCCTCTTTTTACAGATGAGAAAACTGAAGCAGGCGGAAGTTCAGTCACAGAGCTAGTTAAGTTTCTGAACTCGTCTCCCCCTTATTCTAGGTCCAGAATTCTATTCACTGCACCTTTATCATTCTTTTGAAAACTTGTTCTTTTCCAAGTATCTTGAGAACAAATAGTACAATCATCACTGGGCTTTGAATCAGAAGATTTGTTCTTGAATTCTAGCTGTATAATTTTTATTATGGAGATAGGCCACTTCAAGTTTCAGTTTCTTCATCTATAAAATGGGGATAATAAAACTTAAGTTGCTTACTTCACAGGATTATTGTACCTTATAAAACACCATTTAAGTATGAGCTAATGATATTATGATTCCATTTATTCTTGAGTGCCTTTAAAATCATGTTTCTTCCAGCATGGATTTCTGCTGCATGGACTTGGCCAGTTCCAACAAAAATTTTGACTTCATCTTCTTAAGTTCCAACAATATTTCTCCACAAAATCCATTAGACAAATAGTTGGTAGAGTCCAGAAGTGATATTCTCACTGTTGCTATTGACAAGAATAGATCTTTGTCGAGGAAAAAAAAAATGAAACAAAAAATGAAACACCGCCATCCCCACCAACAACAAATCTATTCTATTTTACATCTGTGCAGTATCATCTACAGAAGTCCTCGTTTATCTGGATCACACACCATAATTCAAGATTCTTCAATCACCTTATTTCTGATGTTGAGCCTCTCTACACTTAGGTAGACTGGTCCTTGGATGGCAAAGAGTTTTTCACCATCTGGTGTTCAAAGGCCCCACCAAAACTTGTATTCCACTGACAGATGCTACAAGAATTCAGGATTAACTCCACATCACAATTAAGCATAAGGTCAGAATTTCATTTAATAGGAAAAGCAAAATTAACCTTGTAATAAACTAGATCATCAAAGACTTAGAACTAGAAGGAACTTCTATACTCCTATCCTATACTCCAATCCCCTTTTTTACAGATGAAGAAACTAAAGTCACAGAGATCTTTAAAAGCATTTTTTGTAGTCTCAGTGCTTAGGACAGTATCAAACCAGCTCCCTTTCCACTGCACCATACTGTTTCCCTTGAAGATGTGCCCTAGTAGAAGGAAAGTTGTTCCCTTAGAGAAACCTAATTAGGTCAATGTTATTGAGAAATATATTGAGTAAGGGCAGCTAGGTGACAACAGTAGATAGAGTGTCAGGCCTGGAATCAGGAAGACCTGAATTCAAATCCTATCTCAGACATTTATAGCTGTGTGATCCTGAACAAGTCACTTAACTCTGTTTGCTTGAGTTTCCTCCTCTGCAGAATGAGCTGGAGGAGGAAATGGCAAACCATTACAGTATCTTTGCCAAGAAAATCCCAAATGGGTCCATGAAGAGTCAGACACAACAGAAATGACTGACTAAACACATTCTGGGAAACAAGGAGTAAGTGAAAAATGGTGAGTATAGCCTACTTCCTCCCTGACTTTTCTGTAGACTAGAATTTCTCATAGAAATTCTCTAAGGAGAAATTCTCCAAAAATCAATAAATGGACAAATGATTCAGGCTCTCCCTGCAAAGAAGTTGTATTTAATTCAACAAATACATATTAATCACAGCCCATGTGCAAGGTACCGTGTAAAATTTGAGACTATAAGATTTTTTAAAATGGCATAATATGTATCTTCAGGAAGCAAAGCAGCATGGTAGAAAGCAAAATGAGAAAAATGGAAAGACATCCAAAAAGCAAAGAGAAAATAAGAGGGTGATCATTTTCATCTGCTATAAGGAAGTGTGGGAGACCAAGGAAAACTTTATATAAAGAGTAAGATTCATGAGCTAGGCCTTTCAAGGAAGAGAAGTAAAAGGAAACATGGAGATGACATGGAATCAAAGGGGAAATAATAAAATCAAAGGACAGCTCATAATGAGCATACCTGGTGCACAGAATGACTGGAAGGTGTGGTGCAAAACAAGGCTAAAAAAATAGATTGGATCTGGCCTCAGACACTTAAAACTTCCCAGCTGTGTGAACCTGGGCAAGTCACTTAACCTCAATTGCCTCAGCAAAAAGAAAAAGAAAAAAATAGGTTGGAACTAAGTCATGGAGGGTCAGATTGGGAGGGAGGGGGGAGTTAAGCTAGTAAATTTTTAATTTACCCAATAGTAATGAGTAGCCACTAAGAATATTTGAACAGGAAAGTGACATGTGCATTAGAAATATTATTTTGACTCCTATGTGAAGGTTGGATTAGAGAAGAAAGAGCTCTAAGAGAAAAAGACCAGTTAGGAAATTATTACAACAGTTAGAGCAAGAGATAAGATATCTGCACTAGGGCAATGACTATGGGAAAGAAAAGGCAGGAACCGATATGAGCAAGTGTTATGCCTGAATAAAATTATTATAGCCCCTCCTTTTTCTTTGCCATTAGGACTGGGAGAATTGAGTCAGAAAAAGAAGCCTTATCTCAATCTTTAATGAGATAATTTCCCATCATTTTGCAGGGGTCCTCAAACTTTTTAAATAGGGGGCCAGTTCACTGTCCCTCAGGCTGTTGGAGGGCTGGACAATAGTAAAAACAAAAACTTTGTTTTGTGGGCCTTTAAGTAATGAAACTTCATAGCCCTAGGTAAGGGGGATAAACATCCTCAACTGCTACATCTGGCCCGCAGCCCTAGTTTGAGGACCCTTGATTTTGAGTATTGTCCCTCACCTCACTGTCTCCTGCCCTCGACCTTCTTATCTTGACCCTTATCCTGTCAGGACTAAGTTATGGTCCTCTCCAAGACTGGCTTGTCTACTCACCCAATGTCTTTGCCCTCCCCCCTTATCTGCCTTTGTTCCCCTACAAAATTGTATACTCAGGCTATATATCCTGTTTAGCTAAAAATCCTATAAAAAGTCCCTGCTTCAGTCCCTCAGGACCAAATGCTTTGGACAATAGTCCAAACTCTCCACATTAACTGTGAACACATCCAACCACTCTGGAGAGCAATTTGGAACTATGTTCAAAAAGTTATCAAACTGTGCATACTCTTTGATCCAGCAGTGTTTCTACTGGGCTTATATCCCAAAGAGATCTTAAAGAAGGGAAAGGGACCTGTATGTGCCAAAATGTTTGTGGCAGCCCAGTTTGTAGTGGCTAGAAGCTGGAAAATGAATGGATGCCCACCAGTTGGAGAATGGCTGAATAAACTGTGGTGTATTGTGGAATATTATTATTCTGTAAGAAATGACCAGGAGGATGATTTTAGAGAGGTCTGGAGAGACTTACTTGAACTGATACTGAGTGAAATGAGCAGAACCAGGAGATCATTATACATGGAAACAACAAGACTATACAATGATCAATTCTGACAGATGTGACTCTCTTCAACAATGAGATGATTCAAACCAGTTCCAATTGTTCAGTGATGAAGAGAACTATCTACACCCAAAGAGAGGACCATGGAAACTGAGTGTGGAACACGACATAGCATTTTCACTCTTTCTGTTGTTGTTCGCTTGCATTTTATTTTGCTTCACTTTCTCTTGTGCGGCACAATAATTGTATAAATATGTATGTATGTATTGGATTTAACATATTTCCACCATGTTTACCATATATTGGACTACTTCCTGTCTAGGGAAGGGGCATGGGGGAAGAGAGGGAAATTGGAACACAGGGTTTTGCAAGGGCTAATGTTGAAGAATTGTCCACTCATATGTTTTGAAAACTAAAAAGTAAAAAAAAAAAAAAACTTTCTACATTAAAAAGATTAAAAATCAATCTCTGCCTTGCTTTAGTTTCTCAGGCATTATGCAAGTTGGGGGAAAAGAATTGACAGGACTCAGTAACTAATTTTGTGTGAGGGAATCAGAAGCATGGAAGATGATGAATACCTATTTCAAAGCAAGATATCTGGGAAGATGGCAAAATCTTCAACAGAAAAAAGGAACCGTAGGAGAGAAATCGGTTTTGAGATGGCAAGTGGGTTTAGTTTTGGAAACCCTAGTTTAGATGTTTTAAGAGGAGAGAAGTGAAGAGGAGACAAGAATATAGTAAGAGAGGAGAGGAAAAGGGAGAGGAGGGAGGCTGAATATAGAATATTTTCACTTTTGAAATAAAAGAAATGTGAGCCAGTGATGGAGTGGTCAGAAAGGTAGACAGAGATTCAGGAGAGAACATAGTGATAAAAGTCAAGGAGAAGAATGGAACCTCCTAAGAAGGAAGTACTTGTTCCAGTGTCAGCTATCCCAGAAAGGTCAGGGAGCATGAGGACTGAGACAAAGGCCCTGGGTTTAACAATGAAGAGATTCATCAGTGCATGGCCTGAACCAGAACCATATCCACAAGAGCATTCTTTTCCTTCTGAAAGATCAAGCGACCCCAGGCTCTTCAGAGCTTGAACTCAATAAGCTAGGACTGGCCCACTGCCCCTCACCCTTAGAGACCAAGGAGCCGCAAAGATAAGACACTAGAAAAAGCAAAGCTCCCACGAAATTTCACTCCAGCACAAGGAAACTTAAGCATACATTTAATTTTTTTTAATACAGCTCTTTATAGGCCACCAGGTCTGGAGAAAACATAGTGAAAAATGAGTATATTGTATTGCATTCCTGATCCTACTGCTGACTCTAGTGGGATTAGAGGTAATAAACCTCTGAGATGGAAGATTGAGTTGTAGTTGCTGAAACCCTCATTTTATTTAGTTACAGATAATATGTACTCTCTCAAAGTCACTTTATTGTTCTTCCGACATCTTTTATCCAATTCAGGAAAAGGTAATTCCAGATCTGAAATGCAGTGACTTAGGGCCAAAGTTGCCCTCCCCAGGCCTCCACACCTGGGGCAGCCAGTCAAATGAGAAGAAGTCACTGTGCAGAAAGAAAGTGGCACGGTATTTGGAAACTGGGCCTTCCCATAAGTGGGGACACTGATTTGAGATGAAACCTTTCATTCCACTTTCCAGGTAAGGCATTAAAATGTAAAGCCTCCTGGGAGACATAACAAATGCATTTAAACTCCCATTCAAGTACCAAATGCTGACATAGGTTTTTCACTGAGGAAAGGAAAAGGATAAAGACCCTGGGGGAGGGATGAAAGAAAGAAATAAAAAGGCACAGAAAGGAGAAGCCGTGACTATAACCTTTAGTCTAGAGAAAATCTAGAGACATAATGCTGCTGCTGTTGTTCAGTTATGTCTGACTCTTCATTACTCAATTTGAGGTTTTCTTGATCTTTAAAGATATTGGGATGGCTTGTCATTTCCCTCTACAATTCATTTCCCAGATAAGGAAACTGAGGCAAGACAAGGCAACGTACTAGCTGTCTTCAAATATCTGAAGGGTCCTTGTTAGGAAGAGGGGAAAAAAGTGTATTTAAATCATGGACTGATTTTGATTCGATAAATATTTATTAAATACCTACTATGTGCAAGGCACTGGGGGTTCAAAGACAAAAAACATGATAGATCCTGCCCTCAACAAACTTCAAGAATCATTGTACTAGAAGAGGGGGGAAAGACATGGATTTAGAAATGGAAGGCTCCTGAAGCAGAAGGTGCTGGAGCCAGCTCAGACTGGAGCAGCTCAAGGGTAAATTTTGAAAGTGAGCACTTTACACCTCATCATTTTGTTGACTGTCTCCACTTAATAAAGTGAAAAATATGCTTTTCAGAGAGTTGATTGTTAAACATTTACCAGAATACTCTTGTTTTAAATTTCTATTAATTCAACCCTTCTACTTTACAGAAAACCAAGACCAGAGAGACTAAGTTTCAGAGATAAGTAGAAGCAGAATCAAGATTTGAGCCCAGCTCTTCTCATCTGAAAGCCAGTGTTCGGTCCATTAAAACATACTACTTTGTCGAATGTGGGAATATGTCTAGAAGAATGGCACATGTTTAACCTTTATTGAATTGCTTGCTGTCTTGGGGAGGAGGGAGAAAGAAAAATTTGGAACACAAGATTTTGCAAAGGTGAATGCTGAAAACTATCTTTGCATGTACTTGGAAAAATAAAACACTATTGAAAATAATAATAATAACATACTGCTTTGCCCCACACATTAGAATAAAGAACAATGATTAGAAGCTGCAGAGAAACAAATTTCTATTTTGTATAATGAAAAACTTCATGACAAGTGGGTCTTCCTTAACCCCTCTTAATACTAGCTTTTCTATTAATTCCATGTATATTGTTTTGTATATATTTCTTTGTATGTTGTCTCTCCCAGTAAGTTAGTTACTTAAGGATAGGAATTGTATTTTGCTTTTCCTTATCCTTAGCACTTAGCACTTAGGCACCTGACACATAGGCACTTAATAAATGTTTATTGATTGATTGATTTACCAATCCAAAAGCAAAATGGACTATCTCAGGTCTGCTGCCAGAAAACAGCAATTTCCCCCAATGGCTGTGTCTTATACATCCCAAAATCTATTGGGATATCTAGATTCCTAGAATCATTTTAGGATTTGATCATAGTATATCTACAAAGCTGAACTTCCAAAAAATAAAAAAAATAAACAATTTTGCTCCAGAGAGAGAGGTTTTTAATGGGAATCATTGGCATGTATATAATCGAGTAATTCTTAGCTTGGTGACAATCTATTTTTAATTGAACTACAAGTGTTAGGCCATTAAATGAATTATTAATTCAACAACAAATAAACAATCAAAACTGATTCCTGTATCTAAAAAAAATAGAGAGAATACTTAGTAATTATCCTAAATATATAAGACATAACAATTCCCATAAAGAAGCATATAGTGGAGTAAAATATCCAACCAAAACGAAGCAAAATCTGTCAGGATATGACATGACATGGCATCCTCAATTTCTGGCAGAGAAAGAAGGAGAGAAACTGGAAAAGGAAAGACTACAAAGCCAGAGCTCTGCTGTTTGGCTTAGCTGGAAGTTTTGACAGATCCAGAAGAACAAGCAAGACCAGACTGGGTTGGAAGGAGGCAAAGAAGGTCGCCCAGGAACTGTGATGCTTCCAGATCACTGAAAGGAAAGGAAAAGCAACACATGGAGGTCCAGGGAATGGGGAAATATAGAAATGGAGCTACCAGGCTCTTATTCCTGAGCAGCCAGTAGAAAGAGACAGAGGAAGCAAGTCAAAGAGCCAAAGGACAGAAGTCCTGAAAGACTGACTGCTGCTTCCGATCAAACTAGGTCACAGGCTCTCTAGGTCACAGGCTCTCGGTTCTTTTTCCTCCCATGAGAACCCAAGCTTATTCTTAGTTCTACCCTACAAGAAGAAATAAATTGCCTATTACAAAGTCTGTCTGGAGTCTGAATCCTGGCTCCATTCCTACTAACTGTGTGATCCTGACTCAGTCACCTAAATTCTCTCTGTCTCCATTTCTTTATCTGTAAAATGAGAGAATTGGGACTCAATGGCCTCCAGGCTCCCTCCAGTTTTAGATCAATGATTCTACGAAGAAATGAAAGATAATTGACTCCATTCAGAAACAGAAAGCCACCACCTCAATCCAGATGATATGAATAAGTGGGGAGCAAAACTCTGGATTAATCAGCCAATTGACAAATATTTATTAACCATCTACTATGTGCTAGACACTGTGCTCAGCACTGAGGATACAAAAACAGGTAAGAGACAGTACCTGCCCTCAAGGATTTTATAGTTTATTGGGTGAAACTCCATGCAAATAATTACAAAACAAGTTCTATATAAGATAAAGAGGAAATAATTAAGAGAATGAAGGTACTAGAAATTAGAAGTGTTAGGGAAGTCTTTGATCACAGAGGGGTTTTTAATCAGGACTGATTTAAATTCCTAATAACAAACTGTCCCTAGTTGTGTGAGCCAATGGGTAACATCCTATACTGTGAGGAGCTAGATATGAAAAGTCAGAAGCGCCTTCCTACCACTGTCATTTCCATTCAAACAGTTGTCAACTGCCAACACCATTACCAGGCACAGGAAGAACTGAGAACATACTAGAACACGATGGGTAATAAAAATAACAATAATAATTAACCTTTATGTGAAAAAATTTAAGGTTTGCAAGGTACTTTTATATTTATTGTCCCATTTGACCTTCACAACAATCCTATATCATTATTATATCCATTTTACAGATAATAAAATGGACTGAGAGGGACTGAGCGACTTATCCAGGATCACATAGCTAGTGAGGTATTCCTGACTCCAATTCTAATTCCCAATCCTAGATCAGATCTCTCCCTAACAGCAGAAGTCTTCAAGCAGAAGCATCACTTATCACTGATGTTATAGACAGTCAGTCTATATAATAACCAAGTTATTCTTGGTCAGGTAAAGCTTAGACAAGAGGGTCACTGAAGTGCCTTCCATAACTTACATTCTAAAACTCTGTGAAAAATTCTGATAGTACTTGGTTTCCACCTCACATCAACTTATAATGCTCAATTTAATGATACCTATATGTAATAATATTGCCTCCCTTCACTAAACTAAGCTCTGAGGGCCCAGATCTTATTAATCTCTGAGTTTTTCCTCATGCTTAGTATAGTGCTTTGCTTAAAAAAAAAAAATAGCCATTGAAAATGGCTGTGCATCCACCATCTGCTGAAATGGGCCCCAGAACAGAAACTTAAACTGCCAAATTTT
The DNA here is from genome assembly GCF_016432865.1 of Antechinus flavipes. Classification (NCBI taxonomy): domain Eukaryota; kingdom Metazoa; phylum Chordata; class Mammalia; order Dasyuromorphia; family Dasyuridae; genus Antechinus; species Antechinus flavipes. Next base: position 43,386,068 of record NC_067398.1, on the reverse strand, counting down.
CCCTCTTTGCAGGGACTGCCGCTGTTCTAGCTACTGAAATGTGTCCGTGGTGTGACAGTTTTGACAGGCAAAGTCACAACTCCTTAGCAGGATGGAGATTTAGCAGTTCAGCCTCTGAAGTTGCTCTAGCAGATTCCAATTATGATTTCTATTAGCTTACAAGGAAGGATTCCTGTCACTGAGACACCATTGCAAAGTAGCATCACATCTTTGAGTGCTCCAACATTTTGGGCTGTGGAAGTTGGCCCTCTTATAGGTCAGAGGCAAACGGAATAGTGGAACCTAGCCTAATGAGGTATCATCCTCCTGGAGCTTAAATTCAGAAATGTCAATAACAATATCTTTTATTTGTAAGATTTTTCAAAGTGCTTTTACATAAACTTTTTATTTGAAAGGAACTTTAGAGGACATGTAGTTGATCAATCTCATTTTACTTTTGAATTTTATTATGTGAAGCCCTTGATGAAAATCCTCCTCCCATCCCTCATTGCTGTGGGTGACCCTGGATTTGGGAAAGCTCTGACAATAGTACATAAACTTGGGAGGTTCCTGCCAAACTGGAAAGTCCTTAACTAGAGCCCTAGTACAGCCTGAGTCTGCTGTATGAGAACCAGCATAGCTTTCTTAGTTTGAAGGACTTATCAAGTTCTTGATAGGACTACATGGCTTGGTACCCACTGACTGTTGTCTCCCTTGCAAGGCTTGATTTATGCATCCTATTTTCTCCATCTCCTGTAGTAACGATATCCTTTGTGTTGATGATGTATGACGGGAATTTGAAGTTTCACTCTTTTGCAATCAGTCCAGAATCTCAGAGCCTGGAATCTCATGGGAAATGTAATTCCAAAATCTGGTCTCAGACACTTAACATTCCTTAGCTGTATGACTATAGGCAAGTAACTTAACCCCAATTGCCTCAGCAAAAAAAAAAAAAAAAAAAAAAAAAAAAAAGAGAGAGAAAATGTAGTTCCAAATCAGATGAGTTATACTTGGTTCACAGCATTGTGAGAAGTGAAGGTTTTATGCCTAAATAATTAAGACAAAGGAAGTATCAGAAATGAAATTTCTGAAATAAAAAATAATTTGGGATATAGTCAAAACCAAACTCATTGTGACCACTTATCTCCCTTTCCCAGGAGTGGAAAGTTACTCATTCATCGTTTCTAATGTCATGTCACCTTTTCCATGTAGCCTTTAAAGATGTTCCAAGATAGAACTGAGACAAAAAATGATCATGGAACTTGACAAAGGAAAAAAGGATCTAGGAGTTTTCTGTTGGATTAGTTCTCTCTCATCTTTCTAACCTTCAGAAAGAACAGGAACAAACCACACTAGGGGAGGCATTATGGCAGAATAGACACAGAACTGGACTTGGAGGTAGGAAAATATGAGTTCAAATGCTGTCTCAAAGACTTAATAGTTCTGTGTACCTGAAACCTTTTGTGTCTTCATTCTGTAATATAAAATAATTCTATTTTATTCTATAAAAACACATTCTATAATGTAAAAAATTAAAGTTTTAACTTGATAGATTTTAAGATCCCTTTCAGTTCTAAATTTCTGGGACTTTGAACTAAGGATACATAAGTTAACTTTACAAAAATTCCTAAGAATCTATCAAAAGTAGACAGAGGGGAAGGGAGGGATGTAAACATGGATAGATGGATGAATGGATGGATAGATAGATGATAGATAGATAGATAGACAGATGAATGGGAGTGTGTTCAAAGCAGCTCTGCTCTGAAGAATACATTGTGGAAAATCACTCAGCTACATTTGAATGGTGACAGAATCCCTGAAAAAAGCAAGTCATTCACCTCATTGGATCTATCTCCTCCTTTCACAATGGGAGGAGGATTGAACTAGACTAAGTTCAACCATTCTTCCTCCCTTGAGATGTTGATCAGATATTCATCTTTTTTTAATTATTGTATTTCTTCAATGATTTCATTAGTCAACAAACAATAAAATGAAACAAAAGGGGATTAGAGAAGATTCTACATGTATCCTCTAAATTTGTTATATGTATAGTTCAATGGTTGTTATTTATACCTTTAAATGTATAAAAATGTATATGTTAATGTTAACAAAATCATACAAATTAAAAGTGAAGACATTTGCTCTACTTACCATCACTACCTAGAGGAAATTAACAGATATGAAACCCAAATCCCAAAGCTGCTTCAACCCCTTCTGGGTTCCAACATTAAAAGAGAAGATACACATTACAAATTTCAGAGAGAATAAGGCTCTGGGAAGACACTAACACGAGAAGAGCTGGCAGTCTTCATCTTGTCTTTACATCTCCAGCTTGCTACCCTAGACACTTTGGGGAATTTCCCCTTGGATGAGATCTGGAATTCTCTCTTGGTTGAGCTGTTACCTTGCTCCCAATGAGAGGGTTCCTTCACTCTTTATTGTCTTGTACATATTCTCCTAGACAGCATAGTGGATAGAGTATAAGGCCGAGAAAAGACTTGTTTTTCTGAGTTCAAATCTGACTTCAGATTCTTATTAGTTGTATGACTCTGAGCAAGTCACTTAATCCTGTTTGCTTCAGTTTCTTCATCTGTAAAATGAGCTGGAGAAGGAAATAGAAAACCAGTCTTTGTGGTTTTCTTTGTATCTTTGCTGAGAAAATCCCAAATGGGGTTATGATAAATCATTCATGAATGAAAGGCTGAATAACAATATTCTCAAATGAAAATTTTCTCTTATTTCTGTTTTGTTATCAACTTAGATAAGTGAGATTTTTTTTTTAACTATTCACTATGTGTGTTCACTGTGGAAATGGTATTTGGTGGGAAGGGATTCAAACTTTGAATTTAAAGCTTGTGTCTTCTTTTCTCCATTACAGAAAAGCAATCAGAAGTTGATCCTGAACCTGAAAACCACAACCCCTAGAGTAATGCTATCTAAGGAAATACATAGAAATACTTCTTGTTGGAATCCTTACTAACTGCTAACTAATTAGAGTTGATCTAATCTTACAAGAAGATGTTTTGGGCCAGAACCTGAAACAAGGTACTAAGTAGGACTAATTAATACAAGGCTTGTGTTCACACCTTTACTCATTGGAGTTCACAAGTATGCCAGCTTCACAAAATAAATTATGAGTTCACACCTCCCTTGAAGCTCTTTGGGCCAGAGAGCACTATGGGAGAAAACCTATGATCCCTCTCTCTCAGATCCCACAATTCCTCCCTCTTGGATAAAAGAAACAGACAGAGGTTCTTGGACAGATTTCACCGGAATGACATGAAGAGTGGTGCTGGCTCTGGAGGCTGAAGAAAGTAGAGGCAGAAGCAAAGGACAAAGCGGCAAGAGCTCTTGGAACCAAGCAGAGAGATAGGCCTCTAAGCTAACCGGGCTATGTTGGAGATAATAAAAGACCTGAACTTTTATCACCTGGCTGCGTTTTGAGAAGAAAAAGCTCACCACATTTTGGCGCCCGAACAGGGACCGATTCAGATCCATCTGAACTAGATCACCACAACTTCTAGCTTAATAATCCCTGTCTAAGAGAAGGGCAGAATGGTCAACCTCTGTCCTTCCCTTACTTTTCCTCCTGGCAGGAATTGGATACTCTTAAAAAAAAATTGGGGGAGAAGAGACTAGAGGTATTTATTCTACCTCCCTTTAAGCCATACAATGATACCCTTATGCTACATGAAGTCAATTTTACAATAGATATGCTATAGTCATTACAATGAGGAGACAAAAAGAGCCCAGAAACTCTTTCAGCCAGCAGATATGCAGGCTTCTTGGTAAAGAGTAATAACAGACTGAAATATATATTTATTTATTTATTTATTTATCAAGTACTCCAGAGGAATATGATGGAAGATTATTAATTGCTTTATTCATAACACGGTAAGACACTGAAAGGGAAAATATTAGTCTGTAGTAAAGTTGGAAAAAGACTCAAAGGGACAAATGGAAGTAATCTTAAGGTGCATTTGAAAGGACTTAGCAACTAATTGGACAAGATAATGAGGGCAAGAAGAGGGAGCAAGAAGAGTAGATGACTCTAAGTTACAAACCTGGGTTGCCTAGGATGATGAAACCACTAAGGGAAATAGAAGAAGGATGGGCTTCAGGGGGAAGATGATTAATTTAATTTGTAATATGTTGAATCTGAGTTATTGATGGGACATCCAAGTAGATACATCCAACAGAGTTTTGAAGAGATTTGGGGGCCACTTATGTTATTCTACCTCCCTTTAAGCCAGAAACAAATAGAAATGGATATATAGATATAAAAATCATATCTAGGGATGATCATTGAATCCATGGAAATAAAAAAGATCAATAGCTATCTTGTGCTAACAAAATAACAGCAGGGGAAGTATTCCAAAGGGCACAATAGAAGCAATAGCCAGAGAAGGGGAAGGTTGAGCTGAACAAGAATAAGACTATAGGGAGAAGGGTTTCCACCAATTGATTCACATCCTACTTCTTGACTAACTGCAATAATTAGACAGGTGTACTGGGATAGCCCAAAGATAGTTAGCTAGAGAGAAATCATGAAGGATTGTGAAAGTACTCTAAGAATAGCTTTCGATATTCAAATCATATGGTAGAGAAGCATATTTTATAAAACAAACAAAAATTTAAGCCATTCATCACGAGTTTTCTCTTCTCCCCTCTTCCTCATCTCACATCACTCAGATGTCTTCTTTTGTTTCTGTATCACCTGAAGAAGCAATCTTAATCGTTACCAAGCCAATCCTTTTACTCATCCCCTCTCCTTCAACAGATTTCTCGCCTCTGACATCTCTACCATATCCCTAATTTCAATCTTTCCCTGACTACTGGCTTCTTCCCTACTACTTACAAACACCCTTGTCGCCCTTGTTCTGAAAAAACCTTACTTGATTCTTGCATTCTCACTATCATCCTTTATCTCTCCTGCCCTTTATGGCTAAAATCCTTGAAAACATCATCAACAATAGGTGCCTCCACTTTCTTTCCTCTTCCTCTCTTCTTAACCTCTTGTGATCTGGTTTGCAACCTTATCACTCTACCAAAATTGCTCTCTTGGAGGTTATGAATTCTTAATTGCTAAATCCAATGACCTTTTATTTCTTCTTTGATACTATCTGCTTTCTAGGTTTTCACAGAGCACCTTTCTATTCTTTTTCTCCCATACCTATCAGACTTGTCCTTCTCAGTCTCCTTTGTTATATTCCCATCCTTTTAATTTTAGGTGTCCCACAAGGTTCTACCCCCTTCTCCTTCTATCTCACTTTACAAGTAGATCTCAACACTTCCCATGGATATAATTACCATCTCTAAGGTGACAATTCTCAAATCTATCTATCTTGCCCTAATCTCCCTGCTGACCTCTAGTCTCATATCTCCATCTGCCTTTCAAAAATCTTGAACTGATTCTGCTATCTTTGTCAAGTACAAGTATTCACAATTATATAAAGGGGAAAATTCAAGGGAAAATATTAAGCACTTTATTTTAGAACTTCCATGGATCCTAAATTTTCTTTCTTGATCCAGGTCTCAATTGATCCATATCTTTAGTCCTATATAATTTTTGTCTATATTCTTCCACAGATCCTCCACAGAGGGTCAACCTAAAATGTTGGAGAACTTTCTTTGGGACACTTTACATTTGGAGGTAGAACACTTAAGACTACCATTTGTTATCCCTTCCCTATGATACTGTCCTTAGTCCAAAACAGAACTCATTATCTTTCCTCCTAATGTCTCGTCCTCTCCTAACTTTTCCTATTACTGTCAAGGGCAATATCATCCTCCCAGTCCCCTCAGGCTGTCAATGTCAATGTCAATCTTTGACTCTTCACTATCTCTAGTTACCCCTATCCCCAAATCCAAGTTGTTGTCAAGGTCCATCAATTTCACCTTCGCAATTTTTCTCAAATATGCCCCCTTTTCTCCTTCAAACCTGACATTACTCTGGTTCAGACTTTCACCCTCTCATGCCTGGACTATAGCACTATCCCATTGGTGAGTCTCTCAGACTCAAATCTCACTCTATTTCAATCCATCCTACCCCATCCAAAGTGATTTTTCTAAAGAGAAGGTCTGACCATATCACCCCCCCCATTCAATAAACTCCAGTGATTCCCTGTCATCTCTGGGATCAAATACAAAATCCTCTCTTTAGCAATCAAAGCCTTTTTTTACCTAGTACCCTCTTGACTTTCCAGTATTCTTATGCCTTACTCCCTGCCATGTACTTTTTCATCAGTGACACTGGCCTCCTTGCTGTTCCATGAATAATACACTTCATTTCTTGATTTCTCTGCTCTCCTAGAATATTCTTGCTCTTTATCTCAGCCTGATGGCTTCCCTTGCTTCCTTAAAAATCCATCTTTCTACAGGAAACCTTTCCCCTTGTCTCTAGTGCTTTTCCTCCATAAATTATTTCCTGTTTATTCTGTTTGTAGCTTGTTTGTCCATTTGTGGCCATGTGGATAGCACAGTAGAATAGAAGTTAGATTTAGAAAAATCTGAGTTCAAATCTGGAAGGAAATGGTAAACCCTTCTAGTATCTTTGCCAAGAAAAGCTTAAATGGGATCATGAAGAGTCGGGCAGGACTGAAATGAAGAAACAAGAAACTTATTTGTATCTATCTACTCCCCATTGTTTCCTCCATTAGATTGTGAACCCCTTAAGGAACAAGGTTGTCTTTTAGCTTTCTCAATCTCCTGTACCTAGCAGTGTTTGGCACATACTAGTCATTTAAAATATGTTTATTGACTGTCTGGTTGACTATATGTTATCTTATTTGGTCTTCAAAACAACTCATTGAGATAGGTGCTACTATTAGCCTCATTTTACAGTTGGACCAACTGAGGCAGAGGTTGAATGACTTGCTCAGAGTCACACAGCTAATAAATGTCTAAGGCAAGATTTGAACTCAGGTCTTCCTAACTCTAAATCTCACATTTTATTCATAGTTCTAACTAGCTACCTGTAGGTATAGAGTCTAAGGGAGGATACTCTGAAATCAGTTTGGAAAAATAGATCAGAAGCACAGTCTAAAGGAATTTAAGACATAGAGTAGTTTATTTTCTCCTCAAAATAGTAGGGAGGCCCTGGAGCTTCTTGAGGACATAGTGACATAAGTAGTCCAGTTCTTCAAGAATATCAATTTGGCAGGTGTGGAGGATGTATTGGAGAGGGGAGACTGAATAAAGACCAATTAGGAGGCAATTATAACATTTGTAATTGTAATGTTTGAGATTTATAATAATTATAATTATAACATAAAGGTGATAAGAGTTTAAATTAGGATACTGACCTTATGAGTAGATTGAAGGGAACAGGTGTAAGAGACGCTATGAAGATAATATTAACAAGATTTTAAAACTGATTGGATAGGGATGGAGTGCTTGAAAGAGAGTAAAGATCAAGGCTTATTTTAAGGTTGTAAGTTTGGGTATATGCAAAAGTGATTGTAGCCTTGACAGAAATAGAAAAATTGGGAGGAGGGATATTGAAGGGAATAGATAATGGTTTGTTTGGGGGATATTTTGCATATGAGATGCTCGGCACATCCAAGTGGAGATGAGATGCTCAAGCTCAGAGGGAAGATAATTAAATTCTAAATATGCAGATTTGGGAGTTATCTATGTAAAAGTGATAATTGAACCCATGAGAGTTGATGAGATCACTAAAAGAGAATCTCAAGAGAGAGAAAGGCCATAAAGAGCCCTGAGCTACACCAATACCCAGTAGTAAGTCAGAATAATCAACAAATGAGACTGAGAAGAAATGATCAGACTGGTAAAAGGAAAATCAGGTGGGAGTAGTTATGAAAACCCAAGGGAGAGCAGATAGGAGAAGGAAGGGGAGATTATGAGAGTCACATTTTGCAGAGAAGTCTAAGGTCTAAGAAAATGCCATCCTATTTAGCAATTAAGAAATCATTTGCAGTTTTGGCAGGAATAGTTTAATGGAGTACTGAAGTCAAAAGTCATCACAGTTGTTTTTGTTCTCTGTTCTCGAATAGAACCATGATATCAGGGAGGTGATAACATACAAGAGAATTGAAATGAAGTGAGGAAGAGCTGTGCAACGAGTCACTGTTCTCATTTTTTCCTCTGGAGCCACTGGGTCCAATGACAAGATATAGATCAGGATAACTGGAGATGGTTCTGGATGCAGTGGGAGCAGTCAAAAATCAGATTGCAAGCCATCCATACCAGTAATTCACATTTTCATGTACAATACTCTTCTGTATGATAGGTATTTGGAAATGCCCATTTCACATATTGTGCTTGCTAAGTTCAAAACAGAAAAACTCAAGTCAGACTTTAAAAGGTTGAAAAGTCAAGTCAGATTTATAAAGGATTAAAAAGTAGAAAATGAAGGCATAAGTATAAATAGCTCTTTTGTCTATTGTTTTTCTATTACATGTTTCTCAATGGTTGGCTTTTGACAGGTCCATGACACACTGCAGCCATGACAAAAGGAAAAAATCCCTGGCTTCTAATTTTCCCCAACAAACTGGCTTAACAGAAGTACAGTTATTTGTCTATCCAGATTACCTAAATAATTGACTTAATGCTGCTTTGCTTAGACAAAGGTATGGCTAGAAAGGAAGAACACTGTGATGAATCAAAAACCCAAGAGACAGAATTTCTGATAATTAATAATCCATTTATTAATTAGGCCAGTTAAAAATAAATGGATGGTCCATGGTTTCTCTGATAACCAAAGGCAAAAACATGAAGAGCCTGGAAGCTTTAATGTACTTTTAGAAAAGGTGTGCCCCTGAGAGGTGAAAATCATTCTTGATTGTGAACAATTAATGAAGGAATGGGTAGATTAATGAGGACATGGGCTTAAAGTGTTGGGTTTCTCTTGCTAGGAATGTGACTTGATCATAAGATTCAGCAACCTCCAATAATCTGGATAAGGAAAATTCATCTCCATCCAGACCATTCTGGTTGGTTTAGTCTCTCATGAGATAGGTCATTCTAAACTCCAATGGAGTTTACAATGGAGGATACAAGGACTTTGGTTCATTGTTTGGGGGATCGATTCTATTTACACTCTAAAACAAGGGAAGGTCTCCTAGTTGGGTGGGATCCTGCCCAAGATTGAGGAGCATGTTCCTTGGAGGATTTAGGCAATCTACATCAATCATGCCCTTCAGAAGCTGGCTGACTGACCTACAGAGATTGGTCCCTGAATGAGGAAATTTTTAAAAAGAAAAGCTTGAATCCTAAATGTGATTACTAGTTATTAGTTGATCATTATCCTTTATTTTCAAAGAGGACCAAAATGACTTCACTGCTGGAGTCAAGGTACAGTGTGTCTGACTGTGGCTGATCAGACCAACAGGAGCTCAGAAGGCTGTACCAGAGGCTGGGGACAAATCATCCATATGGAGATGTCTCTAAATTTGCACATTTCATGTTTCTTTTGAACTACTGCAATTCTGCTTTGCTCTTAAGAGCTTTTTTTGATGCAGGTACACCATGCTGGACAGATCTGTACTAGTCTCACAATTGATTCCCAAGTTCTTCAGAGAGACCTTGGATATTAAAATAGAAAATAATCATTTCTCTCAAAACCATATATAACCTCTATATATAACATACATAATCTCTCTTTTGCATCCCAGATCTCACCCTTTATATTTCCTTTTTCCAAAAGCTCCTTCCAAAGGGTTTGGGAGTGAATTAGGAAGTCAAAAAAGAATGATCTGATTTTTATGGAAATGTTTTGCATAACTTTATATGTGGCTTCTCACTGTAGGGGGAGAAGGGGACAGGGAGAAAGGAAGAGAATCTGGAATTCAGAGTTTTAAAAACAAATGTAAAAAAAATTGTTTTACATATAACTGGGGAAAATAAAAATGTTAAAAACAAAAAAGAGTGAACTGTATCTCATCAATCTGGCGCAGGGTGAAGACATCTGAAATCAGTGTCCCACCAAGCATTTAGCACAATGCCTTAAACACACTAGGCACTTTATAAACCCTTTCCTTTCCCCTCTTCCCATTCTTGCTCCTATCCTTAAGTGGGTGGACCATAACTGCCCATCTTTGCCCTGGGGCTTTAAGAATAAGAGAGAATTCCCTATTGGGTAGCACAAAACTATGAATTTTAATGGTTTATGGTTAAAATCCCTCTAGAGCTATTTTGGGAAAGTACAGCCTGGTGCAGCTCATGAACTCTTCAGACTAATATTTCTTGTCTACATTCAAAATCGAAGGAAATGCTAAATTTCAGCAAGAGGTTAGTGAAAATAAAGATACAACTTCTCACTTCTAAGTTGATGGACCCTATGAAATCTATACATGAATCCTTCAGAGATCTATGGACCTCCATATAAAAGAATTCTTGCACTGGATATTTTATACTCCTTTGTCTTCAACGATATCATATTCTCAGAGTTTTCCTCCTGCCCTCCTGTGTACCTTTACTAATTACTTATCCTCTTTTCAATCTATAAAATGGATATACCCAACTCTCAGTCCTACTACTACTCCTATAAAAATAATATAGGGGTCCATTGGTGTGGGAAATTACATATAATATCAAATTATTTAATGTAAACATCAATTTTGCTAAATAATTTTCTTTCCCTCTTTTTTTTCAACTCCTTATTATAAAAGATGGCTTTCTAGGAGGGAGAAAGGGAAAAAGAGAGAGAGATGTAGGTTATGTAAACTATATAAACAAAAGATAGCAATAAATTCTCTTTTTAAATATCAGACTAGTCACAAATCACTTCATTTAATTCCAGTCACATCTAACATACTTCCTCAGCTCCCATAGAAATCAATGTGACAATAAATTGAGTGTTGGATTTGGTATTATCACCTCTGACATGTACTAGCTGTGTTACCATAAGCAAGTCATTTAACCTCTCTAAGGCCCCAAGTTCCCCATCCAAAAAATATCTATAATAATAGTATCCTTCTAAGAGGCTTGGAGTGAGGCTCAAATGGCTTAATGTGTATAAAGTATTTTACAAAGTGCTATATTTTGTTGTTGTTCAGTCAAATTGTATGCAACGGTTTTCTTGGCAAAGATACTGAAGTGGTTTGCCATTTCTTTCTCCAACTCATTTTACAGATGGGGAAACTAAGACAAACAGGACATACAGCCAGTGAATGTTTAAAGGCAGATTTAAACTCAGGGAGAGAAGTCTTCCTGACTTGAAGCCTGGAATTCTATCCACGCCACCTAGCTGTCCCAGAGTGCTATATGTATCACTTATTTTTCAGTCCAATTCATTTTATTCCAAGCCAAGAACATTTTTGGCCAGATTAAAATCAAATCAGCCACCTGAATGCTGAAATCTGTAAAAAGATCATGTTTCTTCTTTTCTAACAAACCTGGGTGACAAACTCACAAGTTAACTCTGGCTCATCTACCAAAGCTTGAAAATGAGCATACCCACCCTAGGAAGGGGTCAAGCAATTTTTATCAAATAATGAATATTTTTAAAATATGATCCTGCTGGAAAGGCCTTATAAGAATTCAGTGTCATTATCATTGTTACCATTATTCATTTTTCAATTAGCATAATGTGTCATCCTTAGCCAAAGTGGTAAAAGACAAGATTCCAGAGGACCATGAAATTGCATTTTTGCACACTGTGTTTTAAACACTGCCAACACAATCTATTACCACTATACCATTCGGTGGCTAAGTTTAAAGAAGGACAGCATTACAAAGAATGAAGCAATAGTGGTCTCTTGTGGGAGAAAACTGTATTTGCCACTGAAATGCAAAAAAAAAAAAAAAAAAAAAAAAGACAGCCTGAGCTATCTAAATCAGAGCTTCTTTAATTTTTTCTGCTAGCAATCCTTTTTCATCAGAGACTTCAAGTATATAGGTATATAAAATAGGTATCCAAATCAAATATTAACTGATAATAAGTCATAATTTTGCAGCCCCACATTCACTTATGTAACCTCATATAGGGTCGTGACCCACAGTTTAAGAAATTTTTATCTAAATCATAAGAACATAGAGCCATAAGATAATCATTCATTTGAACCTGGAAAGAGTCTTGGAAACTTTCGAGTCTAAGCCTTGAATTTTCCAAATGATGAAATTTAGTCCCAGCAAGGTTCAATAATTTGTCCAAGAACATATAGGTAATAAGGATCCAAGCAAAGACCCCCTTCTCACTCCAAAGCTAATAAGGGTCTCTTTCTTTTATACAATGTCTTCTCTTCACTTTCCCGTTTCTCTTTCCTCGTCCCTTTTTCCTTTTCCTTCCCCTTTTCCTTCCATTTCCTTGTCCCTCTTCTTTCTTCTTTTCTTTTTTCTCTCTTGGACTAAGTATCTAGGGACCACTCACAGACCCAGTCCCATTACCAATCAACATGGGAGTTTTGACCTGCTGTTTTCCCACCTGGGCTATTCCCTGCTCCTTAAGCCAGGACATACCATATTAAAGCCAGATTTAGTACAGATACTGGATTGACTTTAGCCTTTAACACAGCGCAGAATTCCTGAGTTTAAGCGATCTACTAGCCTCAACCTCTGCTAGAGAAGGGATTAGAAGAAGGCTATATTTCCACATTTCTACCCATATGATAAAAGTGATCTTTTGCTGACTCTTGTATTGGCTGGTCTATTTATCAGACCAGTCAAAATTAAGGATCACTCAAAACCATTAGTATTGATAAATCTCTTTTCAGATAAGCAGGACAGATTAAACCCCTAGTCAAGTGATATTCCAACCCAATTTGACTCAAGAACATTTAGCCAAGCATAAGATGTGTGTGTATATAAATCATGGTTCAAAGGAGGCAGAGATAGCATAGTAAAACATCTCAGCAGACCAGCTAAACCAGGTTAAGATAATAACTAAAACCTATCTGTGAGTTAGGGGGATGTCCACCACAATCATGTAAAGACTTCTCTAAATGGGCAGATGAGAACAATTTGTGCAGATACTAGGGAGTGCCTAGAGCTTGGTCTGTACATTGGTGATTCTGAAGGAGAAGGAAAGGTTGATTACTTTGTAAACTCTGTTCACTTAAATCCAACATATAAACACATATCAAGATCTCACTCCATGATACCATGGAACCTCTTCAAAAACAAAGGACCAACATAATAGTTCAAGTAAAAAATAATCACCGAAAACATGGGAACAGATGGCATGATGTTCTGGTGCATAATAGGAGCTTAATAAATGGTTGTTAGCTGACTGATTGACAGATTATATGGCCAAACAAACATAGAAAAAAGCAAAGGAAAAGAAAGCCTTAGGGGACATCCTTCCCCCTTAGAAGACAGGAAGAAAATCATTGGAGACTGAAAAGGTGGAGAACCAGAGAGAGCAGTGTTATGGGAGTAGGAGGAAAACCCTTCAAGAAAGATGAATTAATAATAGTATAACATGCTGAAAAAACATACTCCTCAAAAAGGGTGAGGACTTGAATTTAGCAATTAAGGAGATAAAACTATGAATTAATGAGTATTCACTAACCATAATTATGGAAATAAAGGTACATTAACAGCAACAAATTCCAGAATATATAGAAAAAAATTTTAAAGAGGAAGGGGTGCCATGGAAACAGATTTTCTTAAGTTAACATAAAAATTTATACATTAAAATATTTAAATTACAAGTTCAGAGCATACATAAAGAATCTTTTACGATCTTTTTTGTTTAACTGAATTTCACTTAATGAGTTGATTCAAAATCGTTGAGGAAATAAGATTTTTTTTAAAGGGTGAGCTAAATCAATGTCATGATGAGGGATGGGGGGATAAGAGAGAGACAGTCCAAGTATTCTATGGTACAATCCAAACAAAAAATGCTCTAAAGAAAAGTCCTCGGCACACTGTGTTGACCCTCTATGGAGGAGCTATGGAAGAATACAGACAAAAAGGCAGAAAAAAACCTGCAAACTGGACCATTAAAGCAGATCTCAGATCCATAGAAGTCCTAAAATAAAGTTCCTAATTTTTTCCCTTATTCTCTTTTTGCCTTGATCATAGTTGAAGATACTCATACTTCCCATTAAAATTAAATTTTTAATTTCAAAAAAGAGTTTATGAAGACCTGGGATTGAGAAGTTCCCCAAAAAGAATGAGAATTGGTGGGGGAAGTTGAAACAGAGGATAAGCTGTTTTCTGTAGAAGTGTACAGGTAAAAAAGAGGCAAGAGCTTGGCTAACTACAGAAGGAAACAATACAAATAGGCAATGTGGTGAAGTGAAAGAAAACTGGAGGATCTGGGTTTGAATGTCAATTCCCCCATAACTTATCCTCTGGGCCTCTGGAGTTTCCACATTCATGAAATTATGGAGTTGGATTCAGTGGCCCCTGAGATCCCTTCTGGACTTCAGCCATTATGACTTTTAGAATTTGGAATGTGAGGGTCTAGATTTGCTTCCTGCTCTGCCAATTACAAGCTGAGGGGATGTTGGTCACTAGACTTCCTTAGGCTCCAGGTTCCTTCTCTGTGAAATGAGGAGGTGGAACCAGATACTATTATCCTTTAAAGCCCTAAGACTTCATTCAGAAGTTTGTATTTATTTTTCTTATTGTTTTGGATAGAGGAAACCAAAAAATATTTATAGGGAGAGGAAAGGAATCAGTAAGAAAGAAGAAATTGAAGATAAGGGAATGGGGAAGGGTTAGGGAGCGAAAGCAATGGAAGATTAAGCAAAGGCTCAGAGGACATGGAGAGGGTGGAATCAGGAGCAGCATGTCAATGTGGCCTTAGCCAGGAAGAAAGCCAACTCCTTTTCTAAAATTGAAAGAGAAAAGATCAGAAGGAAATTACCTTTTCTACCTTGTTTCATACTGAAACATGCTTTTCATATACCCCCAGTCCCAGACCAAAGCCTAATCTCTATTAGTCTAAATGTTTGTTGACTTCTGACAAAGTATGGAACTGAGAGATACTGAGACAGAGAAACAGAGGAGAGACACAGAGACAAAGGAGAGACAGAGAGAGACAGAGACAGAAGCAGAGACAGACAAAGAGATAGAGACAGAGAGACAGGCACAGAGAGACAGAGGAGCAATAGAGACAGAAAAGCAGAGGAGAGAGAGAGACAGAGAGAAGAGAGACAGAGAGAAAGAGAGAGAGAGAGAGAGAGAGAGAGAGGAGAGAGAGGAGAGAGGGGAAAAAAGAGAGAGAGGAGAGAGAGAAAGAGAAAGAAAGAGGAGAGAGAGAGGGGAAAAAAGAGAGAGAGAAGAGAGAAAGAGAGAAAAGAGAGAGAAAGGAGAGAGAGGGGAAAAAAGAGAGAGAGAAGAAAGAGAGAGAGAGAGAATGAGAGAGAGAGTGAGAGAGAGAGAGAGAGAGGAGAGAGAGAGAGAATGGCTTCAACGTTCTCAGTAAAGTGAGAGATGGATCATTTGCTAGGAATAGAGGCTGCTACTATCCCAATAATAATCATTACTACTAACTTGTCCAGTCTCTTAAGGATTTTGACAGGGTAAGAAAGAATAAAGTGACTGCTCCTACATATAGGGTCCAGGAAGCCTTCTCTAAATGATTTTTGCCAACCACCAATTCCATCAAAGCTCCTTTCCCTCATCCATTTCTCTGATCACCTGGAACTTCATCATCTCATGGTTAGTAAACTTCCAAAACACACACATTTTCTCTCTATGTGTGTCTTTCTGTTTTTGTGTCTGTATGTCTATCTTTCTCCTTCTCTGTCTCTCACTCGGTGTGTGTCTCTGTCATCTGTCTGTCTCTCTCCCTGTGTCTCTGTTTCTGTCTGTCTCTGTCTTTCTGTCTGTCTCCTTGCCTCTGTGTATCTGTCATCTCTCTGTCTCTCTCTGCATGTGTCTCTCTTACACACACACACACACACACACACACACACACACACACACACACACACAAGCTCACTGAGTCCATTAATTAGGAAATCAAGGCCCAGAGAGATCACAAAGCTAAGAAGTGTCTGGGGGAAGATTTCAACCTGAACAAGCCCAGCATCCCAAGCCCTATACTACACTGTCCTTCTCCATGAATTCCATGAACAGATAAAAAGGAAACAGAAACACAGAGAGATTTAAGCTATCTGCCCTCATCCCAGTAAGAATCTTGGGCCAAGTCAAGGCCACAATAGTAGCAAGAGTGATGGCGGCGCCTCCTGAGCAGGAAGGGTTCCATTTTCTTAAACCTTTGGTGACAAAAAGATCCTATTTGGAATAACAGAGAAAGAGAACTCTGGGGTGGGGGGATGAGGTGGGGGAGGGTAGCCCCAACCTGTCACTATGGGAATGCAGCTGTGCAGAATAATCCTCTCCATCAGGGAGACAGTCTGGTACAATGAATAAAAGTACAGACTCTGGAATCAAAGGACCTGGGTGCAAATTCCAGCTTTGCCACTCACTACCTGTTACTTTGGAGAAGTCCTGTTTACTCTCCAGAGCTTAGTTTATTCCACTGTAAAATGAAGTAACTGATGATTTGCAATGTTGACTTCCAGCTCCAACTTTGCAATCGTTGCTTAAGTATTTACTCGGCCTTGTTTTTATAAACAGAAGCCAATGATGTCCAGCCAAGGGAGTAGGTGGGTGGTTCAGGTCCTTTCCAATTCTAAGATCCTGAGGCCTCCCTATCCAAACCACAACGGAACAGGAAACCACTTTTTAAAATGTCTGTCAAGTGTTTACTCAGTCTCTGCTTAAAAACCTCCAGTGATGAGGAAATTCACCACCTCCTGGGCCGGCTAGCCTCTTCTACTTTTGGACAGCTCTTACCGATGGCACTTCTCCTTCCGTCAGTCCTTTTCCAGCTAGAAGGCTTCCTAATTTCATTTTCATGCATTTAAATAATTTTCCAGGATTTGGATTTCCCTAAGAGTCAGAGTTTACTTAAATGAGTCACAAGGCAGGGAGTAGAGGGGTGGGAATAGAGGGAAACATGACATTTTCATCCTTAAAGAGAGCAAAACAAAATTCTTGGCCAGGCAAGCTTCTGGGAACTCTTTTAAATAGCCAATTCAGGGCTATTATCTCCTTTTATGATAGTTTTTTCTATCATTTAGCTAGAAGTCATTTCTGGTGTCTCAGGAGTTCTTCTCCGCTACTCATTTTTCCCTTTATAGAGAAAGCCTCATTATAATCAGTTAATTTATCAGTTTGACTCAATTCATAAATCTCTGCTACTCCCTGTGAAGACCAGACTTGCTTAATGACTATCTAGGAACTTGAAGGTATAGTCAGATCCACGTTAGAACAAAATTCTCACATTAATGAATGCACAAAGAACATTCAAATACATAATTCTATTGTTTATTAACTCTTCAGGAAAATTATAAAGGATATTCCAAGTCTTTGGGTTGTTTTAAAACATTTGAGGCTTTAATAGCTTTTCTTTCATTCCTCTACTCTATTTAAAGCTTTTAAAGGGTTAATAGCTTTAAATGATCCCAAGGCTTCTGGCACACCCTGTACTTGAAAGTCCCATGTCATGACAAAGCTTCATTAGACTGAAGAATGTCATGACATTCTTCAAAGAATATGTCACTGAATCCCAAGCATTGGGGAGAATGGCTTTGATTTCATACTCCCAGGGACACAGGTTCAGCCAGAGCTACAACCAGGATGGCTCTGTCCATCCAAGATGCCATCAGAGACCATCTGGTACAATGCTCCCAGCTAGTTCTTTCCTAGATGCTGACATAGGTGTGGATGGGTTTTGGGGAAGTAGGTAGAACCCAGGAAAGGGTGAAGGAGCTGGGTTATAGGTCAGTAGTGGAAAAGGGCCAAGGAGGAAAGCTACCTCTTTTTCAAATGTAATCAAACAATGCCATCACCACTCTACCTTCCTCTGTATGCCCTGATGGCTTTTGTTCCCAGTGAAAATGTCTCTAGTAAACAGCTCTGGATGAACTACTGGCTTAATGGTGTTCTAAACAGCCCACAAGAAACAACTCTACCTTGGGAGTTTTTTGATGGGAATGCGTCAAAGCAACTTCATTGTCGATTTTAGGGACAGTAACATGATTATATTTTGTACCCACAAAATGGGAAGCAGTTTTATATTCCAAAGAGATATTAAAGAAGGGAAAGGGGCCTGTATGTCCAAAAATGTTTGTGGCAGCCCTTTTTGTAGTGGTTAGAAACTGGAAATTGATGGATGCTCGTCAATTGGAGAATGGCCGAATAAACTGTGGTATATGAATGTTATGGAAAATTATTGTTCTGTAAGAAATGAGCAGCAGAATGAATACAGAGAAGCTTGGAGAAACTTACATGAACTGATGCTGAGTGAAATGAGCAGAACCAGAAGATCATTATACATTTCCACAATACTACATGAGGATCAATTTTGATGGAAGTAGCTATCTTCAGTAATGAGAGGATCTAATTCAGTTCCAATTGATCAATGATGAACAGAAACAGCTACACCCAGTGAAAGAACACTGGGAAATCAGTGCAGACTGCTTGCATTTTTGTTTTTCTTCCCAGGTTATTTTTACCTTTCTAAATCCGATTTTTCTTGTGTAAGATAACTGTATAAATATATACACATATATTGTATTTGATATACTTTCACATGTTTAACATATATAAGACTGCCTACCATCTAGGGGAGAGAGTGGAGAGAATAAAGGGAAAAGTTGCCACAGAAGTGCTTGCAAGGATCAATAAAAAACTATAATAAAAAAAAAAAAAAAAAAAACGGGAAGCAGTTCAAAAGTGCACAGGGTTGGGCTGCAGAGGGAGTGTAAGTGCTGATGTAGCCACAACTTCAATGGGAGGCATGGCAATTAGAACCCGAGTCTGAAAGTCATCTCTCATTCACTGCATCCCTATAGATAGATGCATTTCCTCATTTGTTAGGTTGATGGACATCTTTAAATCACTTCCCATTTCTAAGACCCTTCGATCATTCTTTGTCTTCATGGAATTGACTTATCTGAAACACAGTGAAGTAGATTGAAAGTTCAATCTCTCACCACCTTGACAGATATGGGAACTGAGGTTCAGAGACATTAACTTAAGGTCACACAGAATGTGAATCCAGATTCTCTGACTTAATCTAACCCAGGTATTCCTCACTGCAAAACTTAAGCTTGGGCCATTGATGCCAAGAAAAATAATCCAATTATTCACAGTGAATGGGAAACCAGCTAGACTCCTGGTCTGGGTGGGACTATGAAGCCAAATTGTTTAAGGAAGGAGGTTGGTCTCTCTTTCCCTATTCTGTATTTTCAACCTGTTTTCCTAGAAGAATCTGTCAATCTCTGAGTGATCAGGATCACTTCTTTGCAGGAAACTAGGTCAGAATAATTGCAAACAGATGAAAAGGACTGAACTCAATCATAAGCAGGTGCCAGCCTCAATGTTCCTTCCCAATGAAGGACCCCATTGGCAAGGAGTGAGTTGCAGGCGTGAAGAGCCAACCTCAGATTGCTCCAAGATCTAGTCAAATGCCCTTGCCGAAGCAGTGTAGTGCAGGCCTTGAAATGTGCATCAGATTTTGCTGTCAGGCTCAAGCTCTGGCTTTTACTTGCCTCATCAGTAAAGTATTGGTTGGATGTGGGGCTTCTAAGGTCCCTTCCAGCTCTGTCCCCTTATCTCACAAATGGGGAAGACAGAGCACAAAGCTGTAAAGGAATTCGTTTACCCAGGACCAACACTGACAGAAACAGGGCCCCTAATTCAGGAGAATGTGGATAGAGCATCCTTGCCCGTGACTATCTCACTTATATATTTTGTATTATTAGCATTCAGCATCAGTGCCTGGTACATATGAGGCACTTAGTAAATTATATCAATCTGACCCTACTTTTAACCTTAATTCCAACTTCAATATCTTACATAAAGATATGTATGCACACACAAAAAAGATGACAACTTAAAAAAAATCTTTTAATGAAAATTGTAAAAATTCTAATAAATTTCAAAGAGCAAGATAGTCTTCAGGATATTTATAAAAGAACATTTGGTCCTTTTACAAAACAAAAAAGCTCCCCTTTAATTTAAGCCCATTTCTTATTTACATAGATTAAACATATCATTTATAGTTGCAAATTATATTGCACATTAGAGTGAGAAGCACAACAGACCTGTTTATCCCAACAAGTCGCCCCAGCCGTTTTCAGTTCTCAGTTTTGTTTTTCTAGTGCATAATAAATTAAAATGTGCCCTATGTTTTGCTATTTAAAAAATAAAGAACACCTTCCAAAATCCTTCCTCCCCTCCTCCCCTCAAATCTTAAGAACCAAGAGTTGAGGAATGGGGCTGAATTGGGAAGTGCCATGGCTACCTGACATTTGACCAAATTCACATTCATTTCAAGTGCGGTCACTATTCAAGGCCTGCTCCGCGGACCCACTGGTGACCAGTGTATACCCAATTTGATCTCATCTCAGTTGGCTTGCCTAACACTTATAAAATGGGGTCACAGGGATTGAATGATCCTTTTACTTCTAGGAGGGCTCTCAATTGTAAAGCAGAGGCACAATGGTGGGAGTCAGAGGACTGGGGGCAGAGGAGAGATGATTATGGCAAGCATGATGGGAGAGCTCCTTTGACCTAGCAGCAGACTTTCAAACCTTCAAATTAAAAAAATTAAAAAACACACCCCTGGAATGCTTAAATGGAATAGATACAAGACATCAAGATATGTGCATTCAAAGCACAATGTGAAGGAAGACTTGACAATTAACCAGTAACTGGAGTTGGAATGATAGGCAAGGCTACCTTACATTCCTCCCCTCCCACATCCAACCCTCATGGAGTAAAAAATTACTTATTGGTTCTTTTAAACTATGTCCATTAAAGCATCCAAATTAGACAATTACTAAAACTTTTCTTCTTAAGGAACTGCATATATTTTTCTTTAATCATTAGTTTTGTAGCATGTATATTTTTTGGGTTGAGGATGTTTTTTTTTTTTTTTAAAAATAAAGAGAAGTCAGCTAAAGGTTTCAAACACCTACATCCTAAAGCACTGTCAAAACTAAGAGAAGAAGGGAGGCCACTATTTTAAGCAGTTTGGAGACAGATTGACAACATGAGGCCCCCAGGCAATATCTGATATTTGGAAAGTTTGATGGCACTGAGAGAAAATCTAAAAATGCAGTGAGACCTAAGTGAAGGTCAGTGCACTTGCAAAGCTGGAAGACATCTTTAAAAAACAAAACTAAAATAATTTCCACCTTTTGGGGACCTGACTTTGGCCACATGAGGTACAAGAAATGTACACTATAATACTTTGGGACAGAGGGCAGAGACACTTACAAAACACTTACAGACGACTGAGTGAGAAGACAAGACACCAGTATGGAAACCACTGGGTTATGTCTATCACGTGGTTGCCATTAGCCACCATGCTCGTGATGGCCACCTGTACAGAAATATTATGTGCCAGCATAATCAGCATGGCTACGTGAAAAAGATATACAACAGCATCAGTCCTCTCTCGAGCCAAATCAGCAAGAAAATGCCCTCCCCACTAATGACTTTTCTTCTGAGAGCTCTCTTCCACTGGTGATCCCATGTCACCATCAGGTTAGTGACCATCACAGCATTTCTACTTGCTTGTATTGCCACTGACCAAAGTAGAAAATGAAAGCTCACTTATATTGCCTCATTTTTTAAAAGCCTTTAGAGATTTGATTCTGCCTTCCCTAATGACAAACCAAGAACCACCACTAGTGTCTTCCGAGATCAACATTTGGGCCTAAACACTTAGGATGTTTGGATTTGGTTAAGGCTGGAGAATGAAGCCATTCACCAATCTGCAATAACACTCATAAACAAAGGTGCAGTCTTGGGAACTATTTCAGGATTGGAGCATTTAAGTCCCTGAGTTGCATAAATAGCTCAGCAGAGGAGGAGATCATAATGTCAGGCATAGATTCCGACACCAGGAGAAGAAAGGAGGTGTTAGGCTAGAGTGGTGAGAAAGGAAGACATGCAGAAGAGAGATCTGGAAGAGGATGTTACAGTGGCTGTCTCCCACTTTGGGTCATGGAAATTTGGGAAGCAGCAGGGACAACCCCAGAGGAAGAGAAAGGTGGTTGTTCCAGTTCTTGCCCAGAGAAAATCCACTGTCTGCTCCTCCTCAGTGCCATAAAGATTTAACTTAAAGTTGGCTGGAGAAGGTGTAGGAGGAAAGGTGAAAAGGGAAGGAAGAGTTGAATATGTTGAGTCACGGGAAAACTTTTTTTTTTTTAAGCAGAGTATAATAAATGAAAGCTTGATCTACAGCAAGTAACTGCAGAAAGTAGTTCAGAACAGAGTAAGGCTTTTGAAAATTAAAGTAAAAAAGAGCAAAACTTTTTTTGTTCTTGCTTTTTTTAAAAATTATGTCATATATAGTAACAAAGGGTTTTAAAATGAGATGATGGGCTTCTGAACCACAGTATTAAAAATATACAAGAGTTGGGTTTTATAGCTAATTAAGAAAACAAACATCTAAGACTTATAAAACTTGCCAAAAAAAAAAAATATTGAATGAAAAATTCCCTAGTTGGTTGATAAATTTGAGGGTTTAGGTAACAATCTGTTTCCCTCTGGAAAAAAAGATAAAGAAAATTTTTAGTGGCCAACAGTGACTAGGTAGAAAATACCAATGGTTCAGAACATGACCTCTGATGGCAATACAGTTTTCAAATCAGCTAGCAGAGTTCGTTTCTAGTTTGAGATCATTAATGACAAGCTTGATTCAATTCATGAAGGAAAAACACTACCACCAGAGTTTTCTGTTTCTAACAAGAGGAGGTTTTCACTCCAAAAGTTAGTCTAGTTTCCTGGTTACTTCCTTCCCTGAAATGGACTATTAAAAGGTCCATACTATCTATTTCTTCACCACCAAAAGCCCTTCCTAGGTAATAACAATCTATCTAGTCTTTCACTGTTTTATTCCTGCCCTGCCTAGTTCTCTGGCAACATCATGAGATCCTAACACAAACTGAGCCTGCTAGAAAGTAGCAGCAGCTTAGATTTTCAGTGACCCATAACTGAGTCATCATAAGGCACTAACTGAAAATTTGGACAGAAAAAATGCCCAAACCATTTAAGAGTATCATCCTGGTCATTTTCTTTCCCCATTTCCATTCAATGAGTACTAGAGATGAAACTGAACAAGGGGGAAAAAAATATATATATAAGATTTTTATAACCCAAACATAGTCAGGATAAAGAAGCATGGCCAGCAAGCGTGACAACAATCGAAACACTTGAAATCATGAAAATCCTAGGAAGAGCACTGGGCAATTTTGCCTCACTGCAAAATTCTGGGACTACAGAAGTTCTTCTGGTGAGTCCATGTTACATTTGATTTTAAAACAAGGTCTTTTCTTAGTTCCATGATGTGATCCTTCAGAAGCCATTTAGAATTCAGACATGGCAGTAATGATTAGTGAGGGTCACTAAGTATACTGGTGGCAAAAGATGGGTTTTCTTTTCTTTAAAAATAAATGTAATCCAAAAATCAAGGCAGACAATAATGGCTTACTGATGAGCTAGGAGACAGCCTCCTATCCCACAAGAGAAAATATTGCTGTTTCAAGAAAAGAAGTGATTCCCAGTAAACCCTTCTGCAGAGGGATCTTAGTCACAATCCCATTATGAAAAGGTGCTACACCAGTGGCAGCCACTCCTCAATACTTGCCTTCCCAAGCAGTTTATAGTAAAATCAAAGTGGTCATTTCAGCTTTACTCAGTGACTACAGTGTTCAGTAAAGGGATAATCTCTCAACTACTCTTGATTTCAAATCTTAATAAAGAAATACAGGGGACCAATTTTGGTTGTGTTTTGAACTGGAGAGAATAATTAAAATATGCAAGAACAGAGAGCAAGTATGTTGCTGGTCGGACCTGCCACCATCTTCATTATTCAGGGCCAGACTTTTGTAGTCCTCCTTCCACTTCAGTTAAAACTCTGTATTTGTTTGTTTAAACATCACCACTCAAGGTGATAGTTCAAATCAAGCCAACCATCTGATCAATCTGTCTCATGTAGACACTCTTGAGGGGCAGAGAATATCTTCTCTCATCAGGAATACGATTGCACTAGAAGGAAAAGAAAGTTTGGGAGAAAATTAATTCTGAATTCCAAATCCTAGCCCATCAGTCCTTCAGGCAGCATGATTGGCTGTGTAATCTTACCCTTCGGTACAGAGAAGCTAGAGAAGAGATAGCTAATGTACTAGGCAGCATAAGATCACATCACAAAAAATGAGCTGAGAGGGATTTTAAAGATCCTTGCATTTCAAAAATAAGGAAACGAAGGGTCAGAGAGGTCAGCTTACCTAGCTCATATAACTAATAAATGACACATATGGGAAGAGTAGCTGGTTCCTTGACTCTACAATAGAAACTGAGATGGCAATTTAATTGTCTCGATTGTTTCCTCCTTAGCCTCCACCAGCTGGCTCTACACTGAAATCACATTTCAAGTCTCTTCCTTTTACCACTCTGACATTTACACGCCTATCCAAAATTTAGAAATTGTATGTTAAAAGCACTTAAATAGTTGTTATAGTAATCACTTCTCTGTCCCTCCCTCCTGCAATCTTCTTAATAATTGTCCTCACCAGTATTTTTTCCACCTTCCAACCTCATTCTTTTAAAAATGCTTACATTTAGGCTTGAATTGATGACTTTTAAGTCCAAAGGTTTGGGTCTAGGCACATGTTTTTCTTCCTGGTGCTCCCCTCCTTCTTCCGAAAAAGACTTTTTCCAGGGAGCGTTCCGAAGATGTTTGTCCACAGACACAATATGTCCTTCAGTAGTAAACATGTATCTATTTCCAGACTGGTGCACTGGATTTTCTTCATCGAACAACTAGGGAGAGAAAGGAAAGGAACAGGATACAATCCTGAGGAAGAAAGCCACACTCCCAGAAGTGATTTAAGTGTGGACTTCCTCCTTCCACAATCAACATAACGATAGGGAGTTTTTTCAGGAAAAGATGATAGCATAAACATATACTGCTGAGAGTGTCTTCTGTGAATCTATGGCACTAGTTTATTTTATTTATTGCAGAGGACAATCTGGAGTTGGTCACTCATAGGGAAAAGGCAGCAACATGATATGCTGGATGATCATGAGGACTTTATTGAAGATGATCAGCTTGACCAAGGGCAAGAGTCAAGTGATCTCAAATTCACCTCAAGTTCACAAACACTTGAGTACTGAAGCACTGAAGAAGGTGCTGGGTGATAGTGGGACTCAATGGAAAAAACACCACCCCCACCCCACCAAACACACAAATACCTATAACAGCAGCTGGCTAACACTAGTCTACACCACAGAAGTGGCAAGCAAAGTTAGTGCCACGTGCAGTTTGAGGGAGGAAAGGAGCACAAGATGAATAAATGGGAAAACTTTTTAGAGGAGAAGACAGTCGAATTAATTTTTATAGAGGATGTGTAGCAAGGGCTCACAGAACACCAGAAGCAAAGACATAGAAATGTACCAATTTATATCAAGTTGTTCAGCCTAGTTAAGAGTGTTTAAGTTAAGAGAAGGAAGAGGGAAGCAGTAAGAAAGAAAGCAGAGAAAGTGAAGTGGCCATTAGAGTCTAACGTTGATAAGTTGGCAGTTAAGGGCCAAAAAAAAGGCTTTGAGCAAAGGAGTAGCATGGACAGATTCACGTACAAGGAATGTCAATCTGACAACCAAGGGAGAGATCTATGACAGAGCCAGGATGGCTGATTAAGTAGCTCCTGCATTAGGCTAAACAGGTGGTAATGACAGCCTCCATTCTGGTAGCAGCAGCAAAAAAAGGAAGGGGGGAATGCATGCAAGATGGAGTCTACATGATTACATAATGATTACAGAAGAGGTTGAGGGAAAGAGAAAAGTAACAAACTGAGCAGTACAGTGACAAAAAGACCACAAATAAGAATTGATAGGCTTAAGGGAAAAGATAAGCATGATAGTGGACATGTCCACAGGACATCCAGATAGATATGTACGTCACTGAAGGGAGGAGTACAAGCCTTAGACAATGGGTCCAATTTGGAAATCAGATAGAAAGTATTGAGTATTGCCAAGGGAAAGAAAGGGAGGAAAAAAGTCACAAGTACACAATTTAGTATTGGAAGCCTATGGCTCAAACTGCTCAATTCAGACTATTTGAGACCCAAAGAAGGTAACAGCCTGTCCAAGGTCACCTCCCCCCAACCTATGTCTTTGGGACTTACTGGGGAATGTACATGGAGGTAACAGAATGGCAAATGAGTACCAGAAGAAGTAGAAGAAAGGAACATCCATGAGAGAGCAGTCAGTGTCAAATGTTGTCAAAGGTCAGTAAGGAGGAAAACTAGGGGGAGGAGGACATTAGTACTGGGCAACTGGCAACCTCTGCAAAAGGCATGGGAACATAAAGCAGGCTTTAAGATATAAAGGAAGAAAAGCATCAGGAAGAAAGCCCTTTTTCTAAGAACCTTAGCAGTGAAGAGTAAGACATGACAGAAGGGCCAACAGAAGACTAGAATTAGAGAAACCTTAGTATATTTGCAGGTATGAGAAGACTCCAATAAAGAACAAGTTTTTTAAAAGTATTGAGAGAAAGAGGAAAACTACTAGAAAAAAGCATGTGCTCAAGGTATAGATAGAAGGATAGCTCTGCCATTATAACCTATTTACCTCACTAAACTGATAAGAAACTAGAGACTCAGAGAGGATAAGCTATTTGTTCAAAATGATTGAGTTAATTTGTGGCAGAGCCAGAACAAGTACCCAGCTTTCCAAATTTTTGCTCCAGTGAATTTAATTTGAGTGTGTGTGCGCGCTTGTGCACACGTGCACACAAATCCTACCTCTGACTTAAACATTTGCTAGCTATGTGACCCTGACCAAGTCTCTTAAATGTTTCTCATCTACAAAACAAGGATAATCACAATATCTTTTTCCCAGGGTTATTGTGAGGATAAAATGAGATAATATTTATAAAGCACTCTTCAAGATTTAAAGCACTATATAAATGCTAACTGTTATCATGTTGTATATGTTGGGGGAGGGAAATAAGGGAAGAGGAAGAGTTATAGAACAGAAATATAGAATAGAAAATGAATGGATGGCTGGGTTGTATGTCTTCAGCAAATTTAAAAATGGGCCAGGAACCAAAGAAATGTTATGAACTGATCTAAGATTTCTTGAAAATGTTGTCATTAAGCAAATGACTTATGAATGCAATACATACCAGATACAAGTATTTACAAGTCTCACTCAGAAAGAAACTTTCCATCCGGTCCTCTTTGGATTTGTCTATGACATGATGTAATGTAGCATAACCACATCTGCAAAAGAATTGTGCTTTCAATCAATCATTCTCTCTACCTAGTAAGTAAAATAAACTTTTAAGATAACAGTCTTCCAAGAGTCTAATATAACCAAAGTCCACATGGGAGTTTAAATGCTCTCGATTCTTGTTTAGAAAGAGCAGTAAACATACTAATAGGCTCATTGAATGCCAATGAAATGCTCTGCAATACAAACAAGACCCTATTTCATTTTTGGCCTCAAATCTTAACTGTAGTTACAAAAGATTTTTTTTTAAGTCATCTAGAATTTGACTGAAGAATGGTAATTAGCCTGTAATTGCAAGCAGGTTATAACTTGCAGAGTAGCTACCAACAAGATGATGCTTGCAGTCAAAATTGGAGATTTTATACTATGAGAATGAGATATTTAATAAACATGTTAAAAAGAAAAAATTGAAGCCCAAAGTCACAAATCTGGTCAATTCTGAAGCCTATCTAGGAACCCAAGTCTCCTAACAGTGCAGTATTCTTTCAAATATACTGTTTGTCTCCCCTTCTATTTTCCAAATGCAATATAAAATAACATTTCAGAGACCAACTTAAAGCAGAGCCAAAAAGTAGCCAACAAAGAGAAATGAAGAAACTGTAAAACTTACTTGACTTTTGTGTACTTTTCCAGGCTCTGAAGTATATCCATTCCTACATGGAGATAAAAAGGATTTTTGGTTGCCTAAAAAGAAAAAAGAATAAGGAATATAAACTAGCAAAAGAAATAGAAAAATCACCTCAAAACATATATCAAGAAGCCTAGAGCATTAAGAAGGGTGTTACTAATGGTGACTAAAGAAAGGTAAGCACAGAGCAAAGTTAATGTTTTAGAGTTCTTCAAGAATAAATGACACAAAAGTAGAAATAAAAAGAAACCAATGACAAGACTATCAGTTAAAAATTTATACCTTTACTTTTTGCTGATTAAAAAAAATTCAAAAAATTTAAGGGAATGGTGAATCATTTTTAAAAATGAAGATTGCTTTTCTTTCTGTTAATAAATTGATACCTCAAACCAAGACACCAATCATTACCTTCTTCTCCTCCTCTCTTTTTCTTCCACTAGGGAAAAACATCTAATATTCCACAGATGCGGCTGGCCTTCCCCGAACTAGGCAATGACTTTTAGACATGTGTATCCTCAGATACATATAAATGCAATACATTGGATTAAAATTGTAGCAGGGGTGACATATCGCTCTTAGTGACCAATAACTTCAAAATAAACATTGCATTTATCTTCACACAAGATTCCCTAGTCTACTTCTGAAGAGTTATAGGAGAACATTTGTACAAAGAGAGGTACACTCATGTACTGTTGGTAGAGCTCTGAAATTATGCAAAGTGATTAAAATGCCTATACTCTTTTTTTTTTTGCTGAGGCAACTGGAGTTAATTAAGTGACTTGCCCAGAGTCATACAGCCAGGAAAAAATGCCTATACTCTTTAACACAAAGATTCTACTGTGATACCTCTCCCACAGAGATGATTGATTTAAAAAAAAAAAAAGTATCCACATAGAACAAAATATTTATAGCAGCATTTTTTGTATTAGCAAAGAAATAGAAACTAACAGAAGCCCACCAACTGGGGATGTAATAGAATATTACTGTGCTAGAAGAAATGACAAATGTGATAAATACAGAAGCACATATTTAAATGAACTGATGATGAGGGAAATAAACAGACAAGAAAAAAATGAATTACACCAATGCAAATTGGAAAAGACAACAATCATAAAACAATATAAAATTTATGTTAAGAGAATTACAAAGACTGGGCATGGCACCTAAAAAGAAATGAAAAGATTTCTTCTCTCATTACTTTGCAAACGTGATACTACATTTTACAGTCACATTACATGTACTCTGCACATTACTTAACTTTGCACAAGTGTGGAACACCTATTATGAGTATTTTCATATTTTAAAATGTATTGATTTTTCTTGCTGATTCTTTTTTTCCTTTTTTTTTTTTAAATTATATAAAATGGTTCTGTGGGAGAGGGACAGCAGGTTTTAAGGGGAAATTTAGGTGATATAAAAAAAATTTCAATAAGATTTAAATAAAAACACTGCACAGGAATACTCTAGGATTCCTTCACAATCAAGGACACAAGAAAGCTACAATTAGTTTTCTCTGTCTGAATACCTATCTCATGCTAGAACATAATAATGTTATTTTAATCTTCTTATTATCTGTTAAAGACCATGCCTAGGTGAAGGGGCAGGTCAATTCTCTGAATTGACACAGCTATGAATCATAAACTTGAAGGAGTTGAAAAGCAACCTTCGCAGATGATCCTTGTGTATTGGGAATGAAATAAATTGGAGGCAAGAGGGAAGAGGAGAAAGGTCAGAGAACACAACTGTCTCTCAGTCTCCTTGTATCATCCACTCACATGAAGAGATCCATTCTACAGATTTGAGTTAGACTTCCAGCAGCCACTGGCAGGCGGTTCCCATATTACAACAACTATCAATCAACAAATATTTACTGAGGGCCAAATTTCCATGTTAATTAAATATTTGGTGCTCTGTAAATACTTATGGGTATATGTGTTTATTTTTATGGTGCATTTGTATGTATAAACACACATACAAGCAAACATATGGCAAATCTGTGAGAAGAGCTCTTTCCATCTACCCAGTTAAGCCCCAGAGAGTTATTTAAGACACATAAAGGTTCATTTGTCCAGGATCCAACAAATGTTTCAGAGGGTAGATTTGAACTAAGGTTTTCCAATTCTAAGCCTAGCATTACATCATTCTATCCAATATAATACATCATTCTGATACTCTCTCTGTGCATATCCACACACAAAGAAATCATATATATATATCTCAAATCATGTATTACATAATTATTATATATGAGATATGTACACACATGTCCCACCACAAATATATATTTACTTACACATACACACACACACACACACACACACAAAATGTAACCCTGGACTTAATGCAAGTCACTTACCCTCTAATTAAAACAATAACACACAGACAGAGCAGTTATGGACCTACATTTATAAAGGGAGTTTCCTAAAGCAACAAAAACCCCAGGCTAGACCATACATAGTTCAATAATATTTTTACATGTCTACTATACAGATATGTAAATGTGAACACATACACACATTTTTTTTTCTCCTACTGTTAAATGAACTTGCATACCTGGTAAAGGAGATAGGTTGACTCCACCAGCTCTGGCCTCAGAGGATAAAAAAGGACATCCGGGGCCTGGAGTTGCCAGTTGTATCGCTCGGGGAGGGCGCCATATCGCTTCCAGATGGCATAATAAAAGGCATGGAGGCAGATGGCATCTTCCACATCCCCTATTAATACCTAGAGAAAAGATTGAGAGATAATTTGATGGGTCACTTCCCAAAGGATAAAGCTCTTTAATCTTATTCAACAGGAGTTTCTACTCTGTAAATTTTGCTGTAATTTATCTACAGACATAGCAGAAGACACATTGCCAATGAGGATGCTAGATTAGACATATGAATAAACAAAATTATTTGATCTATGCTTGCTCATTTCATTAAAGAGTTTTAAAGAGACCAAGAAGTTTTCAGAGGTTCTATAAATGGATGGAGAAGCACTTCAATTGCCTGTTATTGAAAGAATTCAAAAATTAAATAGGCCAGCCTGTGGAGTAGTTTTGAGCGTATCTGAATGTAAGAGCATTCGCTATTGCAGGGAGGAGGTCATTTCAAATAAAGTCATACTGTGAGTGAAATTCACTCTTCTGAACCAACAAGGAACTAAGAAGCCATCTGAAGTCTCCACCCGGTTCCTCCCTCATGACAAATGGTTTTACTGCAGCCGATTCTTTGAGCCTGTTTCTGCAAACCTGCCTCCTCTCAAGTCTCCCTGGAAGCTCAGATTGGGGCAATTTGGCTACAAAAGCTTCCAAAGAGTATGTGACAGACAGAGGCTTCTACATACTTTAAAGAAAAACAGCGTTGGGGCTGCCAGGTGATACACTGGAATAGAGCACCAGCACTGAATTCAGGAAGACCAGAGTTCAAATCTGGCCTCAGACACTTAACACTTTCTAGCTGTGGGACCCTAGGCAAGTCACTTAACCCCAATTGCCTCAGGAAAAGAAAGAAAAGAAAGAAAAAAAAATAGCCTCAGCACATCATGACCAAAGGTTTGCCTTTGAGAAATAACAGATGACTTGATCAAGAGCCAATGAAGGAATAAGGAAGCAGCCTGGCCACATACTGCAAGTGAGGGACAATTGATTCATGACCCAAATACTGAACTGGACAGTAGGAAAGATACCTGAGCAAGGCTTCTACCAAGTTGAATGGACCCTCTAGGGAGGATCAGCAGAAAGAAGAGATAAGAATTGCTTCTGATGATAACCCAAGGAGGTCCGGGGTTGGCACCGCCACAATGAGAAGAAGGCTTGCTACTGTTAACATAGCTATGATTTCATCTGGGAACAGAGCTCCCAACACCAATTAATGCAGGTTTGCACTGGCTCTAAATTTGGGCTCGAGTCCTCTAGGGCACTGAGAGGTTCAGCAATGTGTCCCTAGTGACAGTCTGTGTCGGAATGAAACTGAACCCCAAGTCTCCCCGACTCAGTGCAGCTCCCAATCCACTACGCAATGGGTGAGATTATAGCTGTAGTGCAAAAGTGACAGGACAATGGGGACCATCTATAAGTTTTGCTTTGGATGGCCTAACTACTGAAAATTAAGGATTATAAACTAAAACCTACTTAAAAAGGAATTCCCGATTTTCGAGTAGAACAGGAACAAATATATGCCTGGCACACAGTAAGTGCATAATAAATGCTTTTTTAACTAATAAATAGTATTAGTCTTAGAATCTCAAGCACTGAAATCACAGAAGCAAAACTGTCCCTCTGCTGCCCAATAGAAGCCTCTTAGGCCTCCCCAACAAGTAGCCGTCTCATCTCAGGTGACCACTCTCAGGATTGGGTAACTTATAACCACCTTTACAGAGCAGCTAAAGTGCTTCAATTACCTATGTGGATATCTTCTTCCCTTCACCACTCACCCATCATTTCTAATGGTTCTGCCCACAAATCAAAGTACTCTAAATATCTGAAGAGTGATCATGCTTTTGGGAAATAAGTGACTATCCAGAGGTGAGCACTGGAAATTCAGTCTTCTGTGGAAACACTTCACAAGCTGGCCCAATCACATAGTGTTTACACATCTGTGACAATATGACCAAAGATATAGTAAATCTGATTATCCAGATCTCATTACCTTATATTCTGGAAATTCTCCTGTCTCCTCTCAATCCCTAAACACACTGAAAGGGAAAGGGAGAAAGGGAAAAAGAAAGGGAGAAAGTGAGGAAGGAAAAGCAAGCAAGCAAACAAAAAAGAAAGCAAAACCAAGAAAGCAAGTAAGAAAGAGAAAGAGAGAAAGAAATAGCAAAAGCAAGAAAGCAACTATTTCTAAGCTCCCTAGATACCAAGTTGCATATACAAAATGTTAGTTTCCAAATCCTTAGTCATTGTAAGGCAATTTCCTCACACAGATTGAGGCCTGGAAAAAGACCCTAATTCAGAAAGGTCAAGGTCACCCACTGCATCCCATGCCATCACTAGTCATCTTGACTTATGTTTTGCCACTGGACTTCAAAGCATCTGGAGGAGTGAAGCCAAAGACTATAGCTTCCTAACAGATCTGTGTTTGTATTCCAGCCCTGACATTCTTAGGCACAAGACATTGGCTTTAAAAAAAAAAAAAAAAATTGACCAGAACCTAAACAATTCTCAGAGGTCATTTTCCTGGAGGCATCAAATCAGTCCAAAGAAAGGAGCATTCGCTACTCTAGATATTCCTTTCTTTTCCAAGAGAGCTCAGCATAAACCTACCTGCAATCCAGGGAAGAAGGCCTGCAAAGAATCGATCCACGTATTCATCAGCTGCCCACTAAACATGTTCACATTCACATAGAGGGGAGGGTCTCCTTCACCTTCGTTACAAGCTTCCCGGCTACAAGAAGAAACAAAACAGACAGGGCTTTGGTAGGTTACGCCATTTCTTAAAGGGAGATACTAGCTAATAGTTAATTTACCTGTTTTCCTTTCAAAAAAAAAAAATGCCCTTTTATAACTAGCTATTTGTGATCACTTTCTCTAGAAAAAGAAATCCAGGGCAATGTAAATGCAAACTGGGCTTCACCCACAAAGGCGGGTTACTGCAGTCCTCCCAAGGCAGATTCTCTTTCTAGCTCCAGGTCTACCATGAATTACTTGGATGATCTGGAATCAGGACAGATGTTCTGAATCTCATATTCCTCAACTCTAAAAATTCTAGAATTGAAGGAGGACCTAATGCATGTGTCCAATAAACATTTACTGAGTTAAATGGAATAATCCATGCTCCATGGCTTGGACCCAAAGAATATGCTCTGGGAGCAGTGTGGTATACTAGACTAGAATCAAAAAACCTGAGTTGTGGTTCAGGTTCCTGAACAAATTAACTCTGTGACTTGAGAAAATAATTCCACATCTTTAAGCCTCTTAATTTCTTGTAAAAATAAAGAGAAGGTGGACTATATCATCATCAAAAACTCTTTTCTATGATTCTATGACTGCAGAAGCAAAGTTCAAGTTTGTTTCCATTCCTATAAACAAAAAATTACCATTCTTAGTAGGTCACAGCATCATATCCTTCTTACAAATAGAGTGATTTAAGAAGAAAATCCTACAATACCTAAGATAAATGCATTATGAGCTCAAGAAAACATCAGGTACCACAAAGCAGACTGTGGAGTCAGCCAGGGTACAGACAAAATGATACATGTGGGCCAAGGAGAAGGACTCAAGGAAGAAAGTCATTACATCACGGAGAAAGGAAGGGAAAGGCAATAAGCATTTATACAGCACCTATTATGTGCCAGGAACTATGCGAATAAGCACTTTACTAATAAGCACTAATATTACAAGTCAGTTAAATGCACCACAGCAATAATCTCCCAAGATGCTGGACCCATATAATAGTAATAAGCACTTTTGTAGTACAGAAAGAGAAAATGTGATAGATCATATAAATGGGGAAAGGAAATGGGGGGTGGGAGGGAGAAAGAGGAAGAGGATGAACAAACTGGAAAGGGGTGGGCAAGAAGAAAGAGAAACACAAAAGGGGTTGAAGAAGGGGAGAAAAGAATGCAAACAACTTGAGATCTACAAAGTAATTTCAAAAACACCTCAAATTTGTTTTTGCAAAGGCCAAAAGAAATGGGCATTAGATAAACCTACCCTCTTCTTAAATAGCTCTGAATACTCCGATAGGCAGCATTAAACATCTCTAGGTCATCATCTTCTCCAAAGAGAATGTAAGATTTCAAGAGGTATTCATAGAAGGAATCCAATCCAGCACCGAGGCCACTCTGCTTTCCAACCCAGTGGCCTGTTTGGATGTTCACAACATTCCCTGAAGAAATATACAACATAGGACATTTCAAGGTTTCATTATCAAGCTTTTCTACTGCTCAACTACACATTTGTTATATGACTTATTAGAAGTAACCCCAATTTGCAGCCAGTGAAAGAAGAGGGAAAATCTTGATTGTTAAAATTTAACTCAGTATGTCATAGGGCAATGAACACTGAAATTGGAATAAAGAACCTAAGTTTAAACTCTAGCTCTGCTATTTGTGTGATGTTGGGCAAGTCCAATTTCTCTAGACTTCAAATTCTTCATCTATAAAATGAGTCAGACCAGATGACCTTGGAGATCCATTCCAATTTTAAACCTAGATCCTAAATCTCCTATGAGGTACAGCCCTAATTCTCAGCTCTTCAGAACAAAAGAAAGACACCAGGTCATCGATCACATTAGGCTACATCAATACATATAATTACAACTGGGAGTATGAGACACAAGAGATAACTAATTTTTTTCAATGATGAGCTATGGTTAACAAATATTCAGATCAAAGAGGACAGAGACTATACACTAGAGGAATATTTTACAAAGCAAAGCATAACATTAGAAACTAAACCCATTTCAAAACTTCATCTTGACATCTTAACACTACAAAATGCGCGTGCGCACGCGCGCGCGCACACACACACACACACACACCTCCTTCGAATTTAATTCAGTTTTGTGCCTGAGGTTTGGGTTTTTCCCCAGAGGAAGACACCCTTGGCCACCACCAGTATATGTTTAAAACCTAATTTTGGACACACAGAAAATTTCTTCAGAGGCACTTCTTTTTATAGCGCCCTCATTTATGAGTCAGTATGATTTACTTTTTAAAGAGAATGTGCAAGAGTGATATCCATTCAGAAGAGAGTCCTGACAGATCTCTTGGCGATACTCAAGACAAAAATTTAAAAGAAAAGGAACTAGAGGGGAATCTGAAAGGATTCTTATTCCTGAGAAGTGACAGGCCCAGAGAAGGGGGAAATTAAAGGCTAAAAAAGGGAAGGAGGAGCAGTAACCGCACCTAAGAGCCCGGTGTCATTGCTGCGCAGATTCCAAAGGGCCTTCACTGCTCGCCTTGCCACCCACTCAAATGTCGAGTCCCCCAGCAGGCGGCTAAGAATCCCAAACTCCACCAGCAAGGAGCCAGCTCCAGCAGTGCAAGTCTCATTATTGCTGTCAGGGGGAACACCGCTCTTGAGATTCACCTGGAGACAGAACAGCACAGGGGCTGGGTGGGCAAGCCCACTCAACAAGATTGTGAAGAGTGTGACAGAAAATTACGAGAAAACCCCAACTCCTGATCCACTGAGCTACGTGTCCCTGGTATCCACCTGCAAGACCTCTTGAAACATCAATCTCTGCAAACTAAGCTATTCTGAACAAGATCAGAACCCACACTAATATTCAGTTTTTAAGAAACCATGAACTTTTTGTTCTTTGTGGGATTACATGCCCCAGCAGCCACCTGCATCCTCTACCCAGTTCTGGTAAATCAATCTTATTTTGCATAAAGGAATATTCTTGGTATGTATTCTTAGTTCTACTAGAAAGCACCCTCTTTGCAGGTGATTCAGCCCCTCTAGCCAGAACAAGTATAAGACCCCCGGAGATCAGGGGCATCCCAAAGAAAGGAATGGCTTAGCATCACACATGACTGCACCCCTTTCCTTGTGAGTAGGACTGAGCAATTTTGACTATTTCTATCCTTGCTGTGCTGAAGTTGCTGGCTGCACTCAGACTCTAGCCTTAGGTGGTCTTCCTCTTCCCTAAACTTTGCTTTGTTGATAAACTGCTTGCTAAAGCATCAGCCTTGCATTTCATGGGAATTCTGAACCTCTCCAGACTTTTCCCAAAACACCTGCTTACAGTTCTGGGTCAAAAGAGTATCACTAGGAATGTGTACAGGCACAATCAACATTTATGTGACCCAGGGAAAGGCCCCAAAAAGATAGTTAATGAAAAATCTAGATGTCTACATCATTAATGAGAGGCATTAGGGGAAACCAATTCAGTGTCACTGGCTATACCACATCACTGCAGATGGTGGTTTTTCCATAGTTATAAGAGATTCTGAGCACAAAAGTGCAGGACATTCAACACTATTTCATCACCAGCCAGGCTCCAGGCTCTGGCAATTCTCATTGATACCCAAGGGTTTGATTTGCCCTCTAGAGGAAGCAGCTCTGAACTGGAATGCAAAAAGGTCTGTTTGTATTTAAATCAGCAACGGTCCAGTGTGCAAGCCACAGCTGAAAGAAACTACCCTTAAAGCCTTAGTTTCCATATTTGTAAGCGGAGGAAATCTGACCAGATGGCTTCTAACTTCAGCTTTAAACCTATAATCTGTTGAATTCACTCAGCAACTTTTATGTAGAACCTAGTGTATGTAGGATTATGTTAGGAGAGTCTAGAACAAATAAGAGACTGAAATGGAGATCCCTTCCTCAGGAGGCTGATTATCTCGTGAATGCTACACTGTAACATGAAATGACTAAAGGACATTCACAGGGCAATGCAGGCAAACTTAAACTATAGCATCTGGAAGGGAAAAGTCCCAGATCTATTACTCCAAAACTACTCTGTTTCTTTAGTCTGCTCTCTCCATCTCCTCCCTCCTTCCCATCTCCCCAAAAAAGGTTTCAAAGAGTAGAAAGAATATTTCATTAAATAGATAGTCTTCAGACTGTTTTTAGACAATGCAAATAGGTTCACCTACCCGAGGATAGGGAATTCCAGTTTTTGTATTTTCAAAGGCAGGAAGCAATCTCAATGCCAGATCCCGAGCCATATGCAACAATTCATTATCATAATCCTTAATTGTCATGTTACCAAAGGGTTGTTTGGAGTCAGTTATTATCCTATGGGCAGAAAGGAGACTTCCGAGGACCCTATTATGAATAAGAAAAGAAAAAAAAAAAAAAAAACAAAGATATTCTCATATTATACATGCGAATATATTTATAACTCAAAAGAATTAGATCTTAGTTCCATTCCCTGTAAAATAAAGTGGTTAGATGGATGAGGTCTATATTCCCATGGTGAAATCTGTGATCAGACTCAGAATAGCAGAAGACTGCATATTTTCACAGAATAAGTGCAGAATATCATCTGGAGCCAGAGGAATGCACTTGGCCACCATCTCTGGACATCCACTTCAGTCCTAATGAAACACAATAATGGTCTGTGTCACCCAAATAGAGAACAGCTATTTTATAGGAAGATCACTCAAAGGTGCCTTTATAATCCTGATTATTTAAATGAATGAGATTGACCCACTTATGGGTTCCAATTATTCCCTGGACTAAATAACGAGCATTTAAAGTGACTACATCCCAGGCACTGTACTAGGTACTAGAATTACAAATATTAAGAATGAAACAATCTCTGCTCACAAGGAGCTTACAATCTAACATATTTAAATATATAGAGAATAAGTAGAATCAAATACAAATAAATATAGAGAAGAGGGGAGACAGTATATCCAGAAAGACTTGACAGATGAGGTTGTAACTTGAGCTAAGTCTTAAAAGAAAAGTGATTCTATGGAGCAGAAGTGAGAGGGGAGGACATTCTAGGCATGAAAATGTACATGGGAGTAGAATACTGTATCTAAGAACAGAGAGGTCAGTTTAGCTGGAGTAGGGGAAAGGAAATAATGTATAATGAAACGAGAAACCCAGGATATGAAAAGGCTGTGAAAGGTTCCTAAGGCCAAAAAGAAGAATTTACATTTAAGCTAAGAGTAAAAAGATCCATCGGAGTAGAAAATAGGGAGGGGAATGGTCAGATTCGGACAACAGGGTGAAAAACAAGTTGACAGAAGCAGGAAGGACCTGAGATAGGAAAACCCATTGGAGGGCTATTGCCATAATTTGAATGAATCACGGTGATGGCCTGGTGCTGCTGTGCGAGTGGAGAGAAGGGATCAGAGGGAAGAGGCTTCTAAAGGCAGGAATGGCAAGATCTGACAACTGACTGTGTATGCAGCAGAGTAAGAAGCCAAGGACAATGCTAAGGTTAGAAAACTGGAAGACAGGAAGGGTGGTGGCACCTTGACAGAAACTGAGAAGTTTGGAAAATGAGATGGTTTAGGAAGAAAGTCAATGAGTTTAGTTTTAAACATGTTGAGTTTAAGATGTTTTGGGGAAGTCCAGTTTGGAATGTTCAAACGGTAATTTCTGGTGAAGGCTTGAAGATCTGAGGAGAGAGTATTATTTATCTGTGAATCCACTACATAGAGAAAACATCAAACTCATAGGAGCTGATGGTGTTATGATGTGTAAAAGTGTGGCAGGAGAAGGGTGGGTGAAGAGAAGAGAATTGGGGTACACAAAGAAGGGGCAAGATATGGAAGAAGCAGCAAAGAAGACTAAGAAGAAAAAGTCACATAAAGTAGGAAAAGAACCAGGTGTGAATAGTGTGATGAAGTTCTAAAGCTGAGATGCTTTCAAGAAAAGGATTATCAACACTGTCAAATGCAACATCGAAGTCAAGCAAAATGAGGACTTGGAAAAAGTCATTAGATCTCACAATTAACAAATCATGGAACACAAAAATATTATTTCAGTTGAATTTTGAATTTGGGAGCCAGATTCTAAAGAGCTGCTGAGGAATAAGTGAGAGAAGAAGTGGAGGCCATGAGTGTCAATGACTTTCTACCTAGAAATTTGGTAAGGAAAATGAGGAAAAAGAGAGGACAATAACTATCCTTTAAAGGAGACAGTTAGGATTTTTAAGCACTAGTGAAGGTTTTTCAAGTCAGGTGAAGACCTGGGGAGGTTTGAAGGCGAGGGATGATTAACTCACAGGTAGGGAGGGAGAAGTGGAAAAAAGGTCAGAGTAGATACCATGAGAAGGAAGACTTGGAAGAGCTTGAAGGAAGTGAGATAGGAAAACAATTAAAGAAGAATAAAAGGATTACCTTGCTGCAGTGAGGGTTCAGATGAAGCTGAGTAACTAATTAATAATGTACCCAAGTTGGCACAAGTGTGTAATTTCCTCCAGCTCTCTTCCCTAGCATATTACAAGTGGGAGGAAAGGAAGCAGATGGTAAGAATCGCCCAGAGCTGGAATGTGGCAAAGGAGGAGCAGCAACAGGACAAGGAGTTAATAAGACAAGGAGCAGAGAGATCTGGGAGTTGATAACAGTATGCAACAGGAAAGGTTAACAAGGGGAGAGTGACAAGGAGGGGAGGAGGGGAAAGGAGTGAAAGTGAAGTCTGACCAGGAGGGGAATAACCAGATGAACTGGGAGAAGAGAGAGTGGAGGCATAAGGAAAGAGAAAAGGACAGCCAGAGGCAGAGGAAAGTTGGAGGTCTTGATAAAGGAAATGAAGGACACTTCTCAGCAAGGTTGAGATCCAAGCTATGACCACCCTACCACCACCTCCCCCATACACACAGGATGAAAATCATGGAAAAGGATTGTAGGATTGAGAAGGTCCTGAGGATTAAGGAGACTGAGAAGCAAGATAGCGGATGGATCTGAGGGAACATCAATGAATGCCAAAGATCCCTCCAAAAAGGGAAGAAATAGTAGAGGATAATAATCTTTTTTATTAAAAAACTCCTAGTAGAGCAATAAAAATTTATCTTTCTTGAAGTGTTAACATATTTCCTCAAAAATTAAGCTCCTCCTCTTTGGAAGGATTTAAGTATTCAAGAAAAACAGAATTATGTGGCCAACTTTAAAAAAATAGTCTCCATCACCCAGGGCCCACCTAGGGGGATAGGTTTGGCTGATAAGCAGTCAATATCCCCTTTACCACTGGGGTCTACTGGCCATTAAAAGGGAAGGGATGAGGAAGGGGAGACGGAGAGAAGTCAGAGAGAAGAGATGAAAAAGAGATTTCTGAAGAGATAAGCGTTTTCAAAGTTAACTGGCATAAAGCCAGTAACCCAGTGATTTTTCAGAATGGAAAAAAAAAAAATGAAAAGGGTACTTTTAATCAAAAAATAACAACTTGACAGGGTACAACATACAAGGAAAAGCAAGTCCAGAGCCTACAGTACTCCTTAAAGATAAAGAAGGCAATGAACAATCAGAATTCCCCTTCTCTCAGGCTCAAAAAGCCAAGCAGACCAGGGGCCAGTCGGAGCTCTGCGGCAACAACAGATGTGTCATTTCACCTCTGTCAAAATTCAGTTTCCTTAATTATGAAGTGGGGATTTTAATACTTGTCTACTATCCAGGGATGTCATAAAGAAATGTCTTTGTAAGCCTTAAAGCACCAGAAAAATGAGCTATTATCACAAAAGGAAAACAAGACTGGTCATCAAGAGATGCAATCTAAATCTGGCAATTCTTCAGTGAAATAAACATTTGTCTTTAAGAAAACAAAGAAAAAAACATTCTTCTTATTCCACATTTAGCTACTTTGAAACTTTTGCTTACCATTTGTCTAAATTATGTGAACTTCTGTCACTTCAAAATGAGACAGCTAGGTGGCCCAGTGGTTACAGCATCAGGCCTGGAATCAGGAAGCCAAATCCAGCCTCAGACACTATAATCCTGGGCAAGTTACTTACTTGCTATTTGCCTCAGTTTTCCCAACTGTGAAAGGGGGAAAATAACAGTACCTATTTTTCAGGGTTGCTGTGAGAATCAAATGAGATATTTGTAAATGTGCTTAGCACGGTGCTTGACACACAGCAGGCACTCTATAAATGCTTATTTCTTGCCCCTTCCCATCCCCAACTTTACAACTGGGGGCACCTTTGATTCTACAGACAAAAAAATTTCCTCAGTCAATCTTGTTTATGATTACCTGATTGTGGCCTCAAAGACTTGGACTGTGGAGTCTTTGTCAAATGAAACTGTGTTGATCACTAATTTCACTGCCTTCTGGAACTCTGATGAATTTCCCATTATCTTGAAAGAGGAACATAAAACATTAAAACCGCTTAAAATGAAATGGAGGCTGCAGATGTTTTAGACAGTTGGGCTACTCCCACATAAGCATCTGGATGTGGTGTTGCAATCCACCCAGGCAAAAACAAGAAGCTGAAAACTGCAAAGGTCCCAGTTATATAATATGTCCTATCAAGGAATAAATTCATCTTCTTGGGAAACCCAAGCCCTTTTTCCAAAAGTCAAAGGTACAAAATTACTCTCCCTTTCCACCCAACCATTCCCTCCTACTCAAGATCAGTTCCAACAAAAATGCATGGCACATTGAGTCTACAAAAAACAAATAAAACAAAATAAAAAACTTAGCATTTTGCTCCTTTCTCCATAAATTCATTTATGAGCTTTGTCTACAGGATTCCAAATATCTAGTTGATGATTTCAGAAATACATCATCTCAAAGAATGGGTGGGTTCTTTGTTTTTTAACTTTTTATCAAGACACAGACATCACGTCACTTTGGTGTTTTATGTTGTTTGGAGTTTATTTGTTTGGTTGGGGGTTTTGTGTACCAATCAAAATACTTAATTCCTTTTCTTAAAGAGTAATCTATAGCAGTCATTTCAAGTTGGTATAGAATGAATGGAAACTAATTCACTTTATCAACAATTGTTTTCAAATCTGGAATCTGAGAGGATAATGGGAAGAGAAGTGGTACACAGTTGGAGGGCTTAGATTCAACTCTTAGCTGGAGAATGTGGAATAAATCACTTACACTTTTTTTTGTTTCCTCATCTGTAAAATGTGGATGATAATATTTGTGTTATCAATCATGTGGGTTATAATAAGACAAGTACTTTGCAAATCCTAAAGTCCACAAGGTTATAAACTTTAAAATGTTATATAGGAATTGTTATCATTGTTGTTATTATTTTGCATTACTGTCTACTTCTAATTCAAGACAACCATCTTCTCTCCCATAAACTTTTCCTTTGACTTAAGCCATGAAAGTGACTATTCTTTTCTCAGATTCTGTTCCTGCAGTAGTGTCAAACAGCTTTAATTAACCATGTCACTGCTTTGGTCCATTCTCCCAGAAAATCAGGAGTTTTCTAGAAGACAGCTGGAATCAGAACCCAGAATCTCCCAATGCTTAACTCCTTCCCTCTTTTTAAGGACCATGCAGCATGCTGAAGGTTGCAACAGCATCCAGAGGAACGCTCAAAACTTATTTGTGACATTCCTATGACATAATGGTTTGACTATTTAACACACTGTGCATGAAGATCACCCCAACAGTGAAACTCTGCAAAATAAGGATCATTTTAAACATGTAAAGTCCCTATGTTCTACAAAGAAAGCCACCTAAAAAAATCATTGATTTCTTTTTTAGAAAGGATAACTTTTGTAAGCAGATGCAGATCTCTGCAGTATGAAGAATCTTAGCAAAAGGACTCAAATTCAAAATTGCTCATCTAGAGAAGTCATCATCCCAGGAGGTTCTGAGTGGCATCTCCTCTATAAATCACTTCTCAGATAATTGAAATCAGATGAAAATAAAGACCAAGGAAGTCACAAGGAACTAAAAACAAGAAGCCTTTGAGTATTTTGGGAGACAAGGGGGAGAGGAGGTTCAGTAAGTTTAAATATATAAATTACATATTTATATACTATATTATAATAATATACATATTATATATAATTAAAATATATTATATTATTATAATACAATATATAATAATATGATAAACAAATAATTTAAATATATTTAAAAATATATTTCTTAGACTTAACTGATGCTAAGTGAAGTGAGTAGAACCAAGAGAACATTGCACACAGCAAAACAAGATGGACTTGGCTCTTTTCAACAATGAGGTGATTCAAGGCAATTCCAATAGACTTAGGATAGAAAACACCATCCTCATCCAAAGAGAGAATTATGGAGACTGAATGTGAATCAAAGCATAGTATTTTCATCTTTTTTGCTGTTGTTCATTTGCTTTTTTTTTCCCTTTTCTCAAAGTTTTTTTTTTCCCTTTTGATCTGATTATTTTCATGCAGCATACCAAATATGGAAATATGTGTAGAAGAATTACACGTTTAACTATATTGAATTGCTTGCTGTCTAGGGGAGAAGGGAGAGAGGGAAAAAAATTTAGAATACAAGATTTTGCAAAAGTGAATGCTGAAAACTATCACTGTATGTATTTGGGAAAATAAAAAGCTATTATAAATTTTTTTAAAAGATTACTAAAAAAAGAAACTAGAGAAAAGTATATATTTCCTTCTTCCTTTCCCTCGAAAATCATAAGATTTACATATGAATAGCTAGCATTTATAAAGCACCTACTATGTGTCAGATATCGTATTAAGCACTTAACAAGTATCTTTCCATTACATCCTAATAACAACCCTAGAAAGTAGACGCTACTATCATTCATACCTTACAGATGAGGAAACTGAGGTCAACAAAGGTTAAGTAACTTGCCCAGGATGACACAGTAAAGTGGGTTTTGAACTCATTTTCCTGACTCCAGGCCTAGCATTCAATCTACTACACTACTTAAATGCCTCAATCAATCATTCTCCGTGGCTAGAGGCACAATTGATAAAGTGCTAGACCTGGAGTTAGGAAGGTTCATCATCCTGGGTTCAAATCTGGCCTCAGACATTACGAGGTGTGTGACCCTGGACAAATCACTTCATCCTGTTTGCCTCAGTTTCCTCATCTGTAAAATGGAGAAGGAAATAACAAACCATTCGAGT
Source organism: Antechinus flavipes (assembly GCF_016432865.1). Lineage (NCBI taxonomy): Eukaryota > Metazoa > Chordata > Mammalia > Dasyuromorphia > Dasyuridae > Antechinus > Antechinus flavipes. The sequence continues at coordinate 43,341,799 of NC_067398.1, read as the reverse complement.
ACCTCTGCCAAGAAACCTCTAAAAGGGGTCACAAAGAGTCAGGCAGAACCAAAATGACTCATCAATTATCTTATTTATCTCATTTAATCCTCACAATAAATCTATTAGGTAGATTTTAAAATGTGTCAACCCTATTGTATTTTTTTGTAGATGAAATGAGGCTCTGAAAAGCTAACAGAATTCCTTTTTGGCTCATGGTCACACAGAGGTATACATTAATACCCTAATTCTCTGACTCTCACAGTTTACCTGATACTCAGTAATGTGGCCCTTTCCAACCTTCAACCTCTGATGCCAGGAGTAACTGCCCAATTTGACATTTTCTCTTTGTAATATGTTGAAAAGGAAGGCAGCAAGCTCTGAATAATGAACAGCTCAGGGTCATGTTTAATTTTAAAAGATACAAAACTAAAATCATCATGGGTACACTGGTTCAGTAAAAGCAGGTCAACAAGAGTGGAGAAGGAAAGGGCTACCATAAAGGGAGGGAAAACTAGAACAGAGAAGCGGATGATTCAACAAAAGGATTCTGTATTCTCCCAATTCTCTCCCACCTGGCTGGATATTGGACAACTTTCCCCAAACTTACTAAACCCCAAAAGCTAACACACAAGACTAGATCAAAGGAAGACCTTCTTATCATAAATTAATAGAGAATAGAAAGTGGTACTTTGGCTTTCAGATGGCAAACTACTCCTGGAAATCATGTCAGAGGATAATCCAGCTTCAGAAAATAGGCTGAGAATATGGGAATCCCTGTTTCTTTCTCCTATTAAAAATATTTCTATTCTATCATTTAAAAAAAAAAAAAATAGCTGCTCTATTACTATAAAAGATGAGGCCTGCCTGAATAAAGATATCCTCAGCCTCAGACATGATTGTGCCCAAACTTAGGATTATCTGGTTTGTCCATTTGTCTGTTAATGGGTAGTTCTTTATGTAATTTTGAAAACTTGAAGAAAAGTCTTTTCTTAGAACTTCCTTATCAAAGCACAAAAGAAGCAAGCAAAGAGAAAACGGTGATCTCTCAAAACCTAATCTATTTAATTGTTAGCATGTTCCATATTCTCCTCCCCTTTGAAAAATCAGTTTTCAATTTCTCCACTTTCTCAGTTCCAAAAAGAGCAACAATCTGAATGCATTATCTTACACTGCTGCCTTATGTAGCTGTCATCTTGGATGGTTTTTTCTTATACTTAAGACATCCTTTGGAAAGAAATAACAAAGATACTACTGAAAACCAACTGATTAAATTAGAAATTTTTTAAGTAGTTAAGTTAGCCACTTACTGCAAGTGTATCCAAGGCATCCACCAGGGTTAATGAATAGTTTCCTAGAACATCATTGATGTTCAAATTTGAACTGAAATAGAAACAAAATGAAACATTATAAAAGTCGTGAATGGTATCTTATATTCATATAGAGATTTATACCTAAGATACAAAACATTTTCATACATTATTTCATTTGATAAACACAACAACCCAGTAAGGCCAGTAGTGAAAGCTCTATTGTCCCCTTTTTACCAAATAAAGAAAACTAAGGATCAAAAGAATTAACTGACTTGCCCAAGAATATAAAGTTGGAAAGCAACTGGACTCTAAGCCCAGGCTTTTGATACATAGAATATTTTGTTTTCTTTCCAGATGGTCCATTCTGCATCAAGTTAAGCTAGATACTTCAAAAGAAAAACCAAAAAGTGCAAGTCTCTTCCTGCCAGGCCATAGGCTGGTTCACAATGCTAAATATTTTTAAAACAAGTGTCCATACCAGCAGTACTCACAGTTAATCAACTCTGGAGCCACATTTGAAGGCTGGTGGAAAGAACACTAGACAGCGAGTCAGGAGACTAGCAATCTTGTAGTTCCAGGTCTGTCACTATCCCTTCTTTGTGAACTGGGCTAATCAATGGACCTCAGTTTCCTTATCTGTAAAACAAAAATGGCTAGACTAGGTCTCCTGGATCTCCTCTACCTCCTATGCTTCATCATCACTATGTGTCTATTACATTCTCTAGTCTAGTACAATATTCAAATGCAGAAAATTAGATATCTCTAGCTAATTACAATGAAAGAACCATGTACGTATCACTTTAATTCGGGTATCCCTAATCCACATTTTAATTTCTAGCATGAAGAAAGAATAACCTCAATGCTGTTTCATCCAGAGTGGTACCATTATTCTTATTATAAAGATTTTTCAAAATTAAAGTGGCTTAATGGAGAAAAGATAATAGATTGTTGCTGGAGTCCCCCATCTAAATGGATAAGGTATAAAGATTTAATAAACATTTGCTGATAATGGCAAAGATGATCTAGTACATTAGATTTTCCTTCGCTCCCTTCTCTAATTGCCTGTTCCTGGATACCAAGAAGAGGAGGTCTGATCTACTGATGCAGACATCCCCATCCATTTATACAGCCGGCAGACTACAATCCATTCACTTTGTTATCCTCCGCACTTCTTGTCCAACTCCTACCAAAAATTTCCACAAGCACACTGAATGCCTTCCTCATCCCATGGGGACCAATGGAGCTCCAAGTTGTTCATCTGTTATTACTGCATCTCACTTCATGACCAGCCAACCTTTGTTTCTAACCATTTTATGTTTCTCTGATGATCTGAAAAGTCACTAAAATCCTCCTTTGGTGCCTATTATGGTAGAGGTTGACCCTGGAAAATCAACAGAGTACAAAGTCTGGTTAAGTGACTTCCCCAAGTCACCCAGGGAGCAAGCAATAGCAGGGATTCGAATTTGGGTTTTCTGACTCCCAATTCAACATTTTTTATTGTATTAGAGATCAAGCAAAAAAGCTAACAGTTTTAGTGTGCCACTAGCAGAACAAGTCAGGAGTATAATCAGCACAAAGAGAGCCTAAACTAGTACAATCTTAAGCTAAATTAATAGAAATGTCTCATGCTACCAAAATTAAAGAACAAATCCCTCCTATGGATTAAAGACCAATGTTTTCTGAACACATACTGTGGAGTTGGGAGGAAGACCTTAGGGTTATGGAAGAGACACTGAGGGTTGTTTGGAAGCATCTCTAATGTCAAAACAGAAATAATTCATTTGGTAGTGTTCAGTGTGAGGAAAGCAACAGCTCCCTTTATCCTGATCAGGCCATGTCTAGAAAATGACATCCAGGTCTGAGCACCACTATATATATAAAGAGCCCAAAGGAGGGTGATCAAGGTCGGACCCCATTTTCATTGGAGAATAAGTGAAGGAAATCAGAAGGTTTAGATTGGGGAAAAGAAGTCAGATTAGAAAAGGAGGTCTGTCTTGAAATATTTAAAAGGCTGCCTTGTGGAAGTTGGGACAGAGACTTGTGAGTTATGAGAAAGCAGATTCTGCTACAATCAAGAGACCTGTTACTTCATGGGAGAAGGAAATGATCCTTCTACCAAAGGAGATCACAGACCCTCTGCCTTATGAGACTCTTCCCTTCCGATTTTTGTTTTCAGTCACATCTGGTTTGCTTCACGAAATGATAAACACTTCAAAAGGCAAGAACCTGATTATCTATTTCTGCAGTACAGACTGGACTACACACCTGCAGGGAGTACACTGCTTCCATTGATATTAACTGACTAAACTATTAAAATCTGGAATTGGGTTTGCAACTTGTGTGTGTGTGTGTGTGTGCGCGCACACACATGCACGCACATGTGAATTTTTATAGCATTCAAATTTGTTTTAGCTTTAACAATGCTTATTTTTGTCTTTGTATCTCCAGTGTTTTAGTCCACTGATTGCAAATAGTGGGTTTTTAATAAATGCACGGTGCCTTGAAAAAGAGAGAAAAACATTTTTGTCTGAAAAATAATTCTAAAATGATTTGTCATCTTAATGAGTACTGACTAACAAATAGATCCTCAGCCTCAAGAGTCATTCAGGGGTAGAGTTCAAGTCCTACCTGTGACAGATACTGTTCCTATGTCCCCTAACCAATCCCTTAACTCTGAGCACCCCCCAAACAAGAAATGGTAGACAATGTACTGTTAGAAGAGCTTCCTGGGCAGGGCAGCTCCCAAGACTGATAAAACCAGTCTCAGTCCAAAACTGGTAAAAAAAAAAAAAAATCAACCAACAAAACTAAGAGCTTGCAATGTCAAAGTATTGGCACAAAGTATTAGAGGCAGGGACTGGGGAAAATGTGGACATGTTCAAAATAGTATCCTGGTCTCAAGTAGTCAGAAGCAAGAAGACAAAACAATAATGAAACCATTAAAGGATATAAGGAAATGGAAAATTAGCATAATTGGATGTTAAAATATGTGGTCCTTAAGTTTTATGAGCTCGGAGGAAAAGTGATCTGTGAGGAACAGTCAGAGAGGAGCATCAGGGAAAAATTGGATGAATTAAGTTTTGAAGCATTTGTAAGGTACAGAGGAATAGGGAAGACACTGCCCAAGCAAGGAAACTAGCCTAAGAAAGGTAAGTGTGAAGGGATCCTCATTTAACCTAAGACTTGAACAAGAATCCCTGGTCTGCCACAGCTTGAAGACCTCAAGAGGGGGAACACAATGTCTTCTGAAACAGTCCTTTCCATCTGTGGACAACTCTCATTATTAGGAAATATTTCATCATATTAAGCAGAAATCTATTTTAATATGCATTTTTTCACTCACTGTTCCTAGTTCTGCCCTTTGAAGATAAGTAGAATAAATCTAATCCCTTTTCAAAAATTTTGAAAACAATCATCTCCCTTTAAAAAAAAATTGCACTATGGAGGCTGGGGGAAGGAAAGGGTACATAATTCATAGAATATGATCAGTAATGAAATTACAAATAAATATTTACATAATTCATACTGAAAAAGTGTCTAGAAGTATTACTTCAGTATCCAAGACAAACAGAAGCATAAGAATAAATTCTGTGACAAGGGTTTAGTTTCATTTCATCTTTGTATTCTTAGTATCTGACCTGGCGCTTGAATGAATCCATCAAGGATCCATGATTTATGAATTGTGAGTACTCCCTCCACTTAATGGATAATTACTCCTGAAAAGAACAGTGGCTCTACTTCTGATGCCTAATACCTCAGTGATCTCAGGTCTTGACCTCCCTGGGCCTCAGTTACTCCAAACCTAAAAGGAGGAGACTAGACTAAGTGCCTCCTAGGTCCCTGCCAGCTCTAAACAAACAATCCACTAATCCTGTAACTTAGACTTCATTCTTCATAGCCAACCCAGGAAAGAGCCTGCAGCTGATATGAATAGCAGCAAGCCATTCCAGTATGGCAGCTACTGCCTGTCTTATGCTTCGGGATTCTGAAGCAGCCCAACAAGTCGTGTCACAGTTAAAGGAAGTTCATGTTTATTTAGTTGGATGTATATATCTGTGTTACGAGTCATGTGAAGTAGAAAAGAGTTTTGTTAAATGATTAGGGTTTATTAGTATCAACCCTTCCATTCTTCCTAGCTCTAACAGATAAATATCACTGAAAATTCTAAACTACACATGCCCAGTTACAGATTTTTAAGAGATGATGTTTAATTTTGTGCTTTAATGCTGTTGTTCTTTGTTGTTCAGTCCTATCTTTATGAGCTCATGGACCATACTGTTCGTGGAGTTTTCTTGGCAAAGATATTGAAATGGTTTGCCATTTTTTTTCTCCAGTGGATTAAGACAAATAAGTTAAGTGATCTGCCCAGGATCACACATCTAATAAGTGCCTGAAAGTCAAATTTCTTGAGTCTTGACCCAGGGTTCCATCTACTGTACCCATTGCTGCTTCAATATTACTGTCCTTTTAAATCATTTTTAAGTTAAAAAGAATGCATTCTAGATAACAGCTATGTGCATTTTAAGAAAAAAATATGAAGCCTTATTATTGGAATACAAATATGCCTTTTGGGGAGGGGAGGGGAAGGTCTGGATAGCCCTATATTGAACCTCACTCTTCCTACAAAAGTCTTAATGCACATTTCAGAGGCCAAGTTTTTTAAAGAATCAGAAATGAGAAAAAAAGGCCCTTCCATTACTCTGATCATGTGACTGCATGCAAAGACTAACAGTCTTTTAAATGAGAGATTGGAGAAAAGAGAATTCCAGTGATGACCAGCAGTTTTGAAGATAGTGTTTGATCCTGGATGCCAACACTACTAAAAACTATACTACAAGCTACGCAACTAACTGCTCCTTAAAAACAAAACCAATATATAACCACTTTACCAGTCAACAGAACTATTCTTCCAAAAAAGCTATATAAATAGTTCATAATAATGCCACATAACATATAATCTTAGAGACCACAGAATGTTTGAGCTTTTAAAAATCTTGGAGATGACAGAATGTTTGAACTGACTTATAAAACTTCAGAGACCTAAGTCCAACTCCTCATTTTACAGATGGAGAAACAGAGTCTCAAGGAAGTTAAAAAAAAAAAAAAATTGGCTTACGCAAACATTACTTAACTGGTAAAACCTGGAGCAAAATTCAAGGATTCTAAATATATTTGCTACTGACCTATAATTTCCCACTCCCTCTCTAATTTTATTCCCATAAAAATTCCATCTGATCTTAACACAGGGAGATTTAGGGAACTAGGGGAGGGGGAGAAATGGTCCCAAGGTATTCTACTCCTTACGAATAAAGATTTGAGTTTTTGTCTTTGTGAACTATCCCCTTATGTCCTAATCTAGTACATACAATTCCTGGCATGTACCAGGGACTTAATAAATACTTGTTGAAGGAATGAATGATATCCTCCTGAGATAAAAGTGCGAATCAGAAAGTTTATTAAGTTAATATCTATTTGTTCTAGGTCCACAAATTCAATCATTCAAATCTCACCCCAGCTTAAAAGGGTCAAGTCTCCAGAAGTTTCAACAAAACACATTAAAATTCAATCAAGTCTCTCTCCATACTCCCATTAACTGTAATTGAAAATGTTTGCACATTTCACTTCCCTTTCCTTTTATGGGGAGGTCAGAAGGGAAATAGAAGTTGATATTAAAAACAAAGCCTTCATTTTGACCACTGAAAAAAGGTTTCTTCACATTCTTCTACTATCACCCTCCCCCCATGAAAAAAGTGAGAGAAAAAATAAAATCAAGTATGATGCATTGGAGTTAGACAAGATAAATAGCTTTGTTCCCTACACCAATTTCCTTTCTCTCTGATCATTCTATCTGCTAGCCAAAAATACCTTAGAATGTCCTGGTTTTGAAGTCATCATGGAATTTAAAAATAACTCTCCATAACAATTCAAGTGGTTAATTTTTAGATAATAAAAATATATATGTTTAAAGCCAGCTCTTCTGGAATGGACTACACAGAAAGATTATTCTGATTGGTTCCACTTTATTTTTCTAACTCATGGGATTCGAAAATGTAGGTATTAATCCCAAACCTACTAAGCCTACAATTCACTGGCTCCAGAGACTTCTCAAAGGCAGCAGGTAGCATCAGCCTATCTCTCAGGTTGCACTGGAGAATATAAATGAAAAGGAACAACCTCAGCAATCCATAAAAAAGTAGCTCCTTCTGACCACTCGCTTGGACAGCTTGCTGGCAATGGCAATAGTTGCAGATAAACTAGAAAAGACCTTTGCATCCTCGGACTCTGGAGTTCACAGGAGTGAACCATGAACCTCCAGCTCTGAGAGGGTAACGCTTGGGAGTCTGCCTCCTCCCCTCTGTGTGTTCCTACCATATGGCACTTGGAGATGTCATCTAAGGGGGGAGTTTTTAAGGAAGCCAAAGTGCCAGAAGTCCGCCCGCTGAGCCACCTGGGGGTCACAGTGTTCTGCTAACTAGTGGTATTGAGCACAGAGGCTAGTCAGGTGCCTAGTTCTGGGGAAGTCCCGCTCACATCCTGACTCATCACACCCAGAGTCTCAGAAGGAAAACCACGTCCTCGCCCTACCGGAAGGCTGGACAGAGATAGGGTCACTTTCCCCCGGGGCGAGATTCAGGCCAAGCTGAGAAAAAGGGAGCTTTCCGCCTCCCAAGTTTTCCGGGACTATTAAAATGGGGAGGAAGCGAGGGATATTTCACGAGTGAGTGGTTTGACTGCTGTTGTAACAGAACACGTAGGGATGCCCTTTTTCTGGATCGGGTAGGGAGGCACCCCGGCCGGCAGCTCTGAGGATCGCCAAGGAGGCTCGCAGTGCCCCAACTTTAACCGGGGGTGGAAGGGGGGCTGTGTGCCCAATGGGGCAAAGCCTGGGCAGTCCGCGCTGCGGCCAGAGAGCCGACCCCTTTACGGAGGGGTTCCCAAGCCCCCCGTTCTCCCCAGATCGTCCCCGGCCCTCCCGGAGCACTCACGGGTCCCCGCGGTCCGGCCCCCGACCCCGGCAGTGGATGGGGTTGAGCTCGTCCTCGGGGAAGGCGTGCGCCATGTAGTTGTCGTAGCCGAAAGCGAACATGCCCCGGGCCAGGTCACGCATCTGCGCCCGCAGCTGCGGCGGGAAGGCTCCGCTGTAGCGGCGCTCGTACTCGTCGCCCCCCGCGCCTCGGGCCCGGCCGCCCAGCAGCGACGCCCAGTACGACTTGGGGCACACGCCCGACGCCGCCGGTCCCCGCGTCCCCGGGCCCCGCTGGGGCCGAGGCTGCCGCCCCGCCTGCGCCCGCCGCGGATCCCCGAGACCCGGCGCCTCCAGCCAGGAGGGCTGCGCGGAGGAGGCGGCCTCGGCATCGGCGGGGCCCCTCAGGTACTGGAAGCCGAAGCTGATGGGGAAGCGCTGATAGAAGCCCAGGCTGGGGCCCAGGCCGAAGGCGAGCCACAGGGCGCCGTGGAGGCCGAGTCGCAGCAGCAGCAGCCCCAGGACCAGCGACTTCCATTGCATGGTGGCCCGGGCTCCGCGGGCATTCTCCCCGAGCGCGGGGCCCCGCCGGCCCAGCGAGCGAGCGAGAGGCGGAGGGACCGGCGGACGGAGAGAGCGAGCGAGCGACGGAGGCAGCCGGCCACCGACCCACCGAGCCTCGAGACGCCCCGACCGTCCTTCCGACGGCGCCGCAGCTACTTCCCCTTTAAGGGACTCCCCCGTGACGAACCAGGAACTCGCGCGCGCACGGGCGCCCGGCCCAGCCCTCTCCCAACGCCCGCCCCCAGGGGTCCGGCCCCGCCACAGGGAAGGCGGGGCCCGACTGGGGATTCCCTCCGGTTTCATAGGCCCAGCCGAAAGTCTGTAGCCTCGGCGAGATCCCGCCCCCTTAAAGGGCAGCGCTACCGAGAGGGGCGGGGTGGAATGCGGGGACAGGGTTGTCGTGGCAAGTTGTGACCACTCGGGAACTTCCGACCAATGGCAGCCGGGCGGGTGGAGGCACGCCCCAGCCTATCTGCTCCAGACTCCAGGGAGTCCGGGACGCCCCTCTCGAGGTTGGTTGGAGAAGCGAGGCTACGGACCTTAACATCGCCGCATTATCCCCTTGGGGTCCTGGGTGAAGAGGTGGAACCCCCGCAGGTTGACGTGGGAAGTAACTGAGGCTCTAGGGTCTTGGAGCTGACTTTAGGGTTTTCCCCGCTGGCTAAGCGTAAGTCTGGTTGTGAGCTCGCACGTGCTGGGATCTTCCTGCCTGCCCCCTCTGCCTTCCCCAAGCCGGGGATTTAACTAACTCGGAGAGACTCCACGCGTAAGAAATGGGCCGGCGTCGGATCCTCCCCCATCTGCTCCAATTTCACCCTATCCTCCACTTCGCTGTTCTAGATCCGGGCTCGTGGGAATTAAACAAGACTGGGAGGAGCTAGGGCAGTCACACGTGGAAGGGGCTACTCGGGCAAGTAAATGAAAAACTCTTCTCCCTCAGAAGCTGGGCGGTGAACGTTTCACCTTGTGCATCGGTGCTTCGGTGTTCAATAATTCCTACCTCTTCCCAGCTTGCTCCCTTCCCCATCATCATAGTCATGACCTACGATATTTATACAACTCTTAGTCCTGAAAAGTACAGGTTTTCTCTCCTGTGATCCTCACGTAACCCCATTGTGTGGGGTCCCATGGTTTTCGGTCTTGTCAGGCTCTGTGACCCCGTGGGGTTTTCTTGGCAAAGATGCTGGACTGCTTTGCCATTTCCTTCTCCAGCTCATTTTCCATATGAGGAACTGAGGCAAAGCAGGGTTAAATGGCTTGGTCAAGGTCAATAACTAAGAAGTGCCTGGGAGCAAATTTGAACTCAGGTCTCCTAGACTCCAGGGGCACTGTCCCCAGCACACTAGCTACTATTATTATTCCTATTTTATAGCTGAGTAGAAAGCTCTGAGCTGGAATTAGAAGTAGGTTAAGAGCCTAGGGTTTAACAACGCTAACCTCTGCACCACATGGGCTGGATCCGTGGTTCCGTTTATCACAGAGGAAAATCTCTGAATCCTTCTGGCTGCTCTGCCGGCCGCAAATCTATCCTCTTAATTGCCCGTGATCTTGGCTCTCACTCCCCTACTCAATGAACTCCAGTGACTCCCTAACACTTCCAAGACCAAATATAAAATCCTCTGCTTAGCGTTCAAAGCCCTTCAAACCCACCTCTCCCTTCTCTCCCTTCTTTATCTCTCCATTCCCCTTCCTGTCTCTCCGCTTGTCTCCCTGTTTCTTTGTCCCTGTCTCTCTGTCTCTCTCTGTCTATCTCGCTGCCTGTCTCTCACCCTAAGCATTCATATAGGATCTACCCTGTGATAAACACTTTAAAAATATCACCTTCATTTGTTCCTCACAACAGCCCTGAGAGGGAGATGTTATTACCCTCATCTTACAGTTGAGGACACTGAGGCAAGAAGGTTAAATGACTTACCCAGTCACAAGGCTAGTGACTGAAGCTAGATTTGAACTCGGGTCTTGCTGATCCCACATCCTGACATGCTACTTTGTGTATGTTAGCTATTAACATTCTTGCTGCCCTGGGCCGGCCATCAGCTTTGCAGTGGCTGTCCCTGTGATAAAACACCAAACTGAAATCTTAGGTTCAACCTCGCTGCCCTGGCACTCCTGGCCATGCTTGGCCACTCAAACATGGCTGCTCAGCACCTACCAAGAGAAAGAGCACTTCAGCAAAGGGCCTGGGTTCAATTCCCAACTGTGTCAAGATAGGGACTCGGGAAAGCCACTTCATATTTCTTTATACCCGTTTCCTTATCCCTTATATGCGAAGGCTCAATTGGAACATCTGTTCTACATCTAGAATCAAACATGCGAAGCTAAATGCTTTTAAAACTAAGGACAGAGTGAAGAAGATACAATGATACTGAAGTTATGCTGAAAGTCATTTAACAATGCCTTATTAAGCTTTGATGCTGTGCCAGGCAGGAATATGTGCTGGACTAAGTCAGATTAGCTCCATTAACAAGCCCAGCTCAGGGAAGTCGCTCTGATTCTCCAGATTTTCTTCAGCAGAACTTCAGCTGTCGAACTAATGCTTCCTCAGGTCTCTTCAGGCTGCAGACTTTGGAGATCAAAGGGATCCCAGAACCCTGGCCTGCTGAGTGAAGTGGTGACTACAAGAGGAATGATGGGGTGGGGTAGGGTACATACCCAGCCCTACTCTCAGGGTCAAGGGCTCCTTTCCTAGAGTGCAGCAGGGCAAAGCACATTCTTCTGCCCATTCTGTTGTAACCATTATAGTCCTATAATAAAGCATGTCTTACTAAACACTAAGAGTACGTGCCACTCCCTCTAGAAACTTGGTCCTGCTGATTTATTATACATCAGAGGGCCTTGACTCTGGATTTATAGGATCCACCCCTGCTAGAATTACAAAGGCCAGGGATTTTAAAGTGCATCATCATACCTTTTTGCCGGAGGATTCTTTATGATGTGACTTAAATATAACTTAAAATTTATATGGCATCCAAAAGACAGCAGCTAAATACATTCATGACACAGGAGTCTAGCCTCATTGGACGGCCAGGCTCTAAACTATATCACCATGAAAAGAATGCTGGACTTGTACTGAGGACCCAGCTCTATCACTTCTTCTGTGATCTTGAACAAATCACTTTAGTATCTCAAGGCCTCAGTTTCCTTATCTATAAAATGAGAGAAGATGGATCAATTGATCTTTAAGTTTTCCTTCCAGCTCTAAATCTTTATGCTCATTCAAACTGAATAGTAGAAATATTTCTCATATGTAATTCATAAAGGTTGGGGTTTTTTATTTTGTTTTTTGTTTTTTGTTTTTGCTGAGGCAATTAGGGTTAAATGACTTGCCCAGGGTCTCACAGCTAGGAAGTATTAAGAGTATCTGGAGCTTTGAATTCAGTTCCTCCTGACTCTATCCACTGGCCATCTAGCTGCCCCAAAGCAAATTTTCTGTTTTATTTAAAGCTGCTTAAGAGATTTATCTTAAAGTTGGTGGAATTGTGAACACATCCAGCCATTCTGGAGAGCAATTTGGAACTATGCTCAAAGTTATCAAACTGTGCATACCCTTTGATCCAGCAGTGTTTCTACTGGGCTTATACCCCAAAGAGATACTAAAGAAGGGAAAGGGACCTGTATGTGCCAAAGTGTTTGTGGCAGCCCTGTTTGTAGTGGCTAGAAAATGGAAAATGAATGGATGCCCATCAATTGGAGAATGGCTGAGTAAATTGTGGTATATGAACATTATGGAATTTTATTGTTCTGTAAGGAATGACCAGCAGGATGAATACAGAGAGGACTGGCGAGACTTACATGAACTGATGTGTAAGTGAAATGAGCAGAACCAGGAGATCATTATAAACCTCAACAACGATACTGTATGAGGATGTATTCGATGGAAGTGGATCTCTTCGATAAAGAGATCTAATTCAGTTTCAATTGATCAGTGATGGACAGAAGCAGCTACACCCAAAAAAAGAACACTGAGAAATGAATATAAACTGTTTGCATTTTTGTTTTTCTTCCCAGGTTATTTCTACCTTCTGAATCCAATTCTCCCTGTGCAACAAGAGAACTGTTCGGTTCTGCACACATATATTGTATCTAGGATATACAGTGACCTATTTAACATATACAGGATCGCTTGCCATCTGGGGGAGGGGGTGGAGGGAAGGAAGGGAGAAATCGGAACAGAAGTGAGTGCAAGGGATAATGTAAAAAATTACCCTGGCATGGGTTATGTCAATAAAAAGTTATTTTAAAAAAAAAGAGAGATTTATCTTTAGGTTGAACATTTCCCTTACTTTTTCTTTTTCTTCTTTGGGCTGGATAATTTGAATTACGTCTCTTGCACAGGGTAACACAGCTAGAACATGTTAAATATCTGAGGCCAGATTTGAATTTAGGTCCTCCTGACTGCAGGACTGTGCTCTATTCACTACCATCTAGTTGCCCCAAAGTTGGTTATTCTTAAGGGGAAAAAAAAAAAAGCTAGTAGTGCTCTACAATCCCAACTAGGTACTACCTCAAAATTTGGATTCAAAGCAAAAAAATGTTGGCTTCTGAAATTTAAGCCAAGATTTTCTAAAATGGACTGTATTGATCACATGCTCTTTGACTGGGGGAGAATTATTTTGTAAAATAAGAAACAGTAGGAAGAAAATAGCAGAACCAAAACTAGAACCCAGGTAATAACTATAATAATAGTTAGCATTTATATATTACCTACTACATGCCAGGCACCGTGCTTTTTAAGTATTATTTCATTGGATTCTTGTAACAATCCTGAGTAGATGCTATTATGATCCCCATTTACAGCTAAAAAAACTGAGGCAAACTGATTAAGTGACTTGCCCAACATCATACAGTAATAAATGCCTGAGGTTGGATTTGAAACCAGTTCTTATTGAATCCAAATGCAGTACTCTTATCCACTGTGCCACCTAATTGCCTCGAAAATGTCAGGTGAACTTTTTATATATGCTAATCATTTTAGCATCATAAAACAGGTCTTCTACCTAACCTAAAACTTATGTAAAATTAGCTATAATTTAATTATATAATATTCATCATGAGATAGAATTATGTATATTTATCTTGTATTCCTTTATCTTATCTTGTAATCTTTTATTTAAAAATATACCAACTGATAGGACCAGAAAATCCTAATTACTGGAATAATATTCTGCATAATGGAGTAGCGATGACTGAAGGCTCTTCCTTAGAGCCTTATTAAGGTACCCTTATCAGATCATTCATTCTCTCTGGTTGGACCCTTTAGACAACCAAGTCAGCTTACCACAGAGCTAATACCAGAACTAGGACAGACGTACTGGCCAGGGTACAGAAACCAGTAGAAACCAGTCAGAACTATAAATTTGAGTTCCTCTTTGATTTCATGAACTGGGGCAGCCCAAATCCATTCTTCAGAGCTTGATTATCCCTGCAGAAAGATGAATTCCTAAGCATATAAAAGATCCTGGACTCATATTAACTCCATCCAAATTGGGTGTTTCAGGTGGAGTGTAATGATCCCAATCACCTTAAGTTCAACATAAAAGGATTAAAATTGATCCTACCAGGAGAAAAGGGATAAGTGCTGTGAAAGAAATTCTGATCACATGGTACACACTATTTAGACACATTGCGCTAGGTAATAATTTCTAAATCTTTTTTTTTTTTAATATGAATGGTACACTCCCTTATTCTACTTTCTACAAAGATCCCAAGGAGATTAAAGCAAAAATACGCCAATAAAAGAGTACCTGACTTTTAGCAGGCTCTATGCAAATAACTATTTTTATTATTACAGAATGGCTAATGAATAATTAGTGCTTAGTTATCCATGTAGCATTAATGTAGAGATCTTAAGTAGATAGATTACTTGGACTTAATTTGAATAGTGAAGAGGAAGCCAAGAGTTGAATAAATAAAAACAGGACACCATTCATTCTCCTCCTCCTCTCTCCCCTACCCCCCAGGAAAAAAAAATTAAATGACTAAATACTTTGAAAGAAATCAGGTAAATTTTTGTTGAAGAATGCAAGTATAAAAGCTGATCACTTGAAATGCAAAAAGTGGTGCTATATAATTGTGACTTGCTATAAAATATTGAGGAATGAATATCAGAGATTTTAAGGTTACAAAAGACCTAGCTGCTGATTATCCCTGCAGAAAGATGAATTCCTAAGCATATAAAAGATCCTGGACTCACATTAACTCCATTTATAATAGGCAAAGCCTTGGATAGTGTCCATTGTCTACTATTCATATTACAAACACAAATCTATGTTATCCTTTTTGATATTTTGAAATAAAGCATTCTTATCCATTTTCCTACCATCTCAAAAGTAAAGTGAGGGATCAGAACCTACAGAACCTCTTTTTTATAAACTGCTTCCTAACACATCCAGCCATTCTAGAGAGCAATTTGGAACTCTGCTCAAAAAGTTATCAAACTGTGCATACCCTTTGATCCAGCAGTGTTTCTACTGGGCTTATACCCCAAAGAGATACTAAAGAAGGGAAAGGGACCTGTATGTGCCAAAGTGTTTGTGGCAGCCCTGTTTGTAGTGGCTAGAAGCTGGAAAATGAATGGATGCTCATCAGTTGGAGAATGGTTGAGTAAATTGTGGTATATGAACGTTATGGAATATTATTGTTCTGTAAGGAATGACCAGCAGGATGAATACAGAGAGGACTGGCGAGACTTACATGAAGTGATGCTAAGTGAAATGAGCAGAACCAGGAGATCATTATATACCTCAACAACAATACTGTTTCAGGATGTATTCTGATGGAAGTGGATCTCTTCGATAAAAAGAGTTAATTCAGTTTCAACTGATCAAGGATGGACAGAAGCAGTAACACCCAAAGAAAGAACATTGGGAAATGAATATAAACTGCTTGCATTTATTTTTCTTCTCGGGTTATTTATACCTTCTGAATCCAATTGTCCCTGTGCAACGAGAACTGTTCGGTTCTGCACACATATATTGTTTCTAGGATATACTGTAACCTATTTAACATGTAAAGGACTGCTTGCCATCTGGGGGAGGGGGTAGAGGGAGGGAGGGAAAAAAATCGGAACAGAAGTGAGTACAAGGGATAATGCTGTAAAAAATGACCCTGGCATGGGTTCTGTCAATAAAAAGTTTTTAAAAAATAAAAAAAATTAAAATAAAATAAATAAATAAACTGCTACTTATTTTATACGTTACAGGGAAAAAGCTCAGACCATCTGAGGATTAATTATATTCATTCTATGTTACAAATTTCTGCTGTGAGCTAGCAAATTGCTTAGGGAAAAAACTGACAATTTAAAAAAATAACAGACCAATTAAACATCCATTAAACCCAGTTAAAGTATTGCACAATAAATATTTTAAATACAATATTGTACATATTGTGTTATAAATACAATATTGTATAATAAATACAATAAAGTGTACAATAAATACTTCTACCCTTTTGCTTTTATTAGAGTTTAAAGCTAGATATATTTAAATAAAACAGCCTAGGTAACTTTTTTTTTTCTTTAAATCCCTACAAAGTGAAACAAGTGGTTAATTCTTTTTTCTGCCCTAGGACATAGTCCAAATATCTCCAGGGAAATAAGAGATCTTACTTGGAAAATAAACTTAAAAATTCTAGAATTTTAGAATGAGAGTAACCTTGTTTAACTTGTCATGTTTCAGTCAGAAAATCAAGACTTAGGGCAGGTTAACTGCATGAAATACTGGAGGAAATACAAGCTTTGGAGACAGGGAGCCCAGTTTCAGATATAAAGCAGCTGTTTAAGGCTAAGCAATTCACAACCTTCTGTCTGGGCTTTACTTGGAAAAAAAAATCAAAATATATTGATATAAATATATAAAAATACATATTATAATAAATTTATATTATATATACATAATATCTATAAACATAATATATATCAACAAATATAATAGCACCTATCTCAAAATAGATGCTGTGTAAAGGGCTTGGCAAACCTGAGAAGCCATGTTTACGAGCTATTTCCTAAAAATCCCAGGGTCAAAACAAAAGTCCATGTTTCCCTATTCCTAGTCCAAAAGCTGGTACTCTATATATTACCCTGATGCTTTAAGATTTTAAGGATGTGCCTTTCTTCCTAAGCACATTAACAGATATGTAAATATGTAAACTCACTGTTTTTTTTATTTCTCTAGTCATTTTCCCATGGCTGGTCAGAGTCAGCTGAGGATCAGATATAATAGCAGTTGCATGTGTGAGCAAAAAAAGAGATTTTACATGATGGCCTGTTCTATGAGTAAAAACCTGCTTGGTTTCCAAATGGAGATTGGTACATGGTTGCTTACTTGATCTAAGATTTTACTCAGCAAATGCAAACCTAACTATACTGTTGCAGCTGAGACTGAGAATCCTGTTGCTATTTACAAGTTTTGGTGGCTTCTCTGTTATCCTAAATATGCCAGGTGGCTATTTTCTTGGCTTTAAATAGCATTTGCTTACTAGCAACAAGTACTGAAAACATCTACTTTTAAACAATTGCCAATCTCTGAATAAGAAATGACTAGGGGACATATTTACTAATTATCAGCAAACACCTGCAGTGAAGCATCAGGAGGGCGAGTTCTTTGGATAGGGTAAGCTTCCAGAACTGAGTTGGGAGTGGTCTTGGAGATTAGTTCAAGGGAATTTTGTGTGTGTCAAAGGGCTATTGTGAGGATAAATATTATTTGTAAAGTACTTTGCAAATCTTAAAACACTCCATAAAATCTATCAGTTTTTGTTATTGTAGATCCCTCTGGGAGTCTGGGGAAACCTGTAACCCCTTTATCAAAAGCATTTAAAATAACTGAAGGAAATGCTAGATTTCAGTTAGACATGGGATGAAAGGGGAGAGAAAATTTCTCATCCAAGTCCAGAGAAAGCCCTGCACCAAATCTAAACATAGATGGAGGGAGGGAGTAAAACAGGGAGGGACTCAAAAAATTAAAAAAAAAAAAAAAAAAAAGGGGGGGGGGGGGGAGGAGGGAATGGTGTCATGGACCTCAGATTAGGAACTCCTCATGTAGTCCAAACCACTCAATTCACAGATAGAAGTATTTCCCAATTCAAAAATCACACTAATATTACATACATGGAAGAGAATAGCAACAGCATGAAAAAGAATCACAGCATCAATTTGGTGGGTTATATATTTTAAAAGGTTTATTTCGATTTTTATTGGCCTACAACCCAATTTTTTGGAGGGTTAACAATCTTTCCAACCCTGGATCTCTGGACCTTGTGTTAACTGTGTCTTTACATCCTTTCTTCAATAAAGTCAGCATCTTCCATCATGATTCACATTTTGAACAATTCAGCAAGTTAAAATTGCTAATACAACCCTTGAAACGCAAGTTTATTGAATTAAGCTGAGAAATGCAGTAAACAGACAGATGCATCCACCTAAATAAAAAAATTCACTTATTTACAAAGTTCAATAACTATGTAAGTTTTCACATGCAAAGGTTAATAAATGCACAGGGAAACAGTTGGTAATAGTAGTGTCTGGATGCCTTAAAATGCTGAAAAGCAATGATTTCGACACAAACACTTCAAGTTTGGCTATAGGTCAGTTAATAAAATGTGACCTGGTCCCCACGTAGAGATTCACGCATTTTAGTTCAGTTTCCTCCTTTTTAGGCACAAGCAAGTTGCTAAATTAACTGTCGCAAATCATAGTGAACATTAAAAATGTTCAACTATAGCAGCAAGTTAATATCCCCATATCTAACAAAACCCGACCCCCATAGCGCCAAAATCATCCAGAAAATATGCAACATGCTTTAAATGGGGGGGAGAGGAGGGGACAAAAAAGACAATTTCATAAAGTCCCAATTTTTCTCTTAAAAAAAAAAAGTAAATGGAGAAAAACCAAGTAGTGTGTGTGCAACATGGTGCAGTAGTTTGTACAGAATATTAAGGCCATGGCAGTCTATAAATTAAAATGGGTACTTGTTAAAAGAAGTCATTGTTGACCACACTTTGAGTGCTCAACGATTTTGGAAATGCACTGTCTATATTTAAGTGCTGCTAAAAAAAAAAAAAAATCACACACAGTGTGAGGCAACACATAAGCAGGTGTACCAGAGAGTTTTATCTCCTACAGTGGTCTACATCAATATTTTACGAATGGATCAGAATTAACATGTGTGTCCCTTTAAATATACAGAGATTACTAAGCTACAAAAACATGTCCATTTTTAGTTTTAACCCACCCATTTCTACCTTATAGAAGTGAATCAATTAACAGGATCAATTAATCAGCTCTCTTGTGCTTAAACACCTGTCTCAGACGACCTACAACCTGTCCACATGGCGCATGATTACATTACAAGAGCAAGCAGGTCTAGAGTTGTCACAATAACCAAGATGTCTGGGGAACCAGGCAAAGTGGTACCAGGCCTGAAATAAGTAAGGGAGACAAAAACGCGACAATTTTTATAGGGATCTTTTGTGCTGAAAGTCCTACTATGACTGGATACAAAAATTCAATAGTTTGAGAGTCATGCACCAGCACTGATTTAATGACATGGAGATAGAAAAACATACAGGGCTTTGAACAAAGTAACATTCTTTGTAAGTTATTATTTTACTGGAATGTTCTAAACCCTTGAAAGTTTTTGAGAAAGTCAATTCCCATCCCCTTAAAAAAGTGTTAAACCCAAAAAAAAAAAAAAAAAAAAAAAAAAATACAGGTAATGATCTGGACAGCTACAAAACAACATGCCTTAGTTTCTCCCCCCCATTATAACCACTCTGTATGTGGCTTTTAAGTATCACCAGAAAAGAGTTCATTTCTAAAAATCCCTGGATAAGATCTCATCAATTGAGAAGAGAAATAGTGACATTGACCTCAATGAGCCTTTTGTGTCTCCTTTAGACAATTTCCATTTCTATGGCTTAAATATACATTTCACATGCATGTGTGAGATAAGACAAAGAAACAATAGGCTTCTATCCCACAGGAGTCAGGCTTAAAGGGTTTCTAAATACTGTAGGTGGTGCTAGAATCCTCATGCTGTCTCAGTATCAAGCTACTGAAATCTAATTAAATATCATAAACACTTGCTGAAAATCAATATAAAAATCTGGCCAGAATGACCCAAATTGAAATATGCAATTTCCTTGATTTAAGATGGCCAAGATTGCTTCAACAGCTCTGTGTGCTGTTTGTGACAAGCCTTTTTGTGCTGACTTTATCATGACAACTCTAGGTGATGCTTTGTGACAGGTGAAGGATACACGTCTCCAGCAGTGCACAGGAGAAATTAACTCAGACAAGAGGCCATTTCTTGGATGTAGGA
Source organism: Antechinus flavipes (assembly GCF_016432865.1). Classification (NCBI taxonomy): domain Eukaryota; kingdom Metazoa; phylum Chordata; class Mammalia; order Dasyuromorphia; family Dasyuridae; genus Antechinus; species Antechinus flavipes. The sequence continues at coordinate 43,321,661 of NC_067398.1, read as the reverse complement.
AGGACCATATTCTGGGTAGCACGTCAGAAGAATGGACGACAAGTCTGGGATCACAGCCAGCGGGGTGGGGGGGAACGGGCTCCAGGGGTTGGAGATCTCAGCTTCTTCTAGATTTCGAATGCTGAATAAGCCACTGAAGAGTGATGTCTAAAGGGACAAAGGGGAAAATTGTGGTAAGACTAACAACAGTTAAATAAAACATTTAAAGAACTGACTGCAAAGTACAAGAAAAAGCATCAGAATATAGGAACAATCAATGTTGTAAAAAAAAAAAAAATCAAAGCTAAATTAGCTAAAACATCTAAATTCAACTTTTACGACCATGAAGCAAAAGGGAAAACAGCATATGAAATCCTGACTGGGAGATGCTTGTAACACTTTGCCTGCAGTGTGTCAAGGAGGAGGGGTTAGCTTGGATAACTTGCTTTGGGGGTTGTGGGGGAAGGGAGGTAATCAGGATCACATAGCTAATAAATATTTGAGACTGGATTTGAACTCACATATTCTGGATTTCAGGGCCCATGTTCTATTCACTGTACCACCTAGCTGCCCCCAGGTCCTACACTCTTGAGGAAACTCTTTGTGATTACAACTTGTAGCTATCCCCTTAACAAGACATTATGGAATTCTGCCAGCAATTCGGCTCACTAGCCTGCAATTTGGAAGACTTATTCTTTCCTCTTTCTAGCAAATTGGGAAATTTAGCCTTTTCCAATCTTGCATAGTATTTTTTATTTTTGAAACACCAACAGCTATAACTCAATAATCACATCTCCAAACTGCTTCAACAACCTAGGAAGTAGCTATTTTCTATCGGGTACAGGTATATTCAGATATGAATAAAGACAAAACAAATGCAAAATATACTGAGAGAAACCTCATGGAGCTTCTCTATATTTTAGATTTTGCTGGACAGTTGTTCCAGATTCCAAATGCATAATATACACATCTAATAATAAATCTAAGCAATAAGGATACATCCTAAAAAAGACTAAGAACCAAAAACTTCATCTTCCAAAATTAAGTACAACTTCTATCCCAGAAAGGGTGCCCAATAAAAAGTATAATCTGTGACACGAATATCTCAAAACAAGATCCTAATTACTGGGTCCTAACTCCCTGGTTCCACAGATATGTTCCAGTTCTTTGACAGTAAAGGTGAACTGTTGTCAATAAGACTCTCAAAAACAATTCTTTTTTTTTTTTTTAGTAGCTTTTTATTTACAAAACATATACATGGGAAATTTCTTCAACAATGACTCCTGAAAAACCTTCTGTTCCAAATTTTCCCTTTCTTTCCCCCACCCTCTTCTCTAGATGGCAGATAGTCCACTACATGTTAAATATGTTAAATCCAATATATGTATACATATTTATGCAGTTATTTTGCTGCACAAGAAAAATCAGATCTAGAAAGAAAAAAAAAACTGAGAAGGAAAACAAAAATGCAAGCAAACAATAACAGAAAGAGTGTGTGGTCCACACTCAGTTCCCATAGTGCTCTCTTTGGGTGTAGATGGCTCTCTTCATTACTCAACAACTGAAAGAAAGAATCCATACAATTGAGAATTTCCATTTAAGGGACATATCAAGTCACTCTAGATTTACTGAGCACCTACTCTGGCTATATCCTTGTCACTAAGCACTCATTCAATATGCAATCATGGGCAAAGAACTTAGGTTCAAATCCCACCTACGTGTCAGTCAATAAGCATTTTATTATATATATATTTTATATATTTATATATACATATACTTATATATATATATATTTGTTTTATATATATATATATTTTATTATATGCCTACTATGTGCCAGGTACTGCTAAGTGCTTGGTTAATTATTTCTCCTTCATGAATCTCAACTTTTTCATCAATAAAATGAGGGAGTTGCATTGAATTCTGAGATCCCTTCCAGTTGGAGATCTGATCCTATGATCCTATGACAGGGTAGAACCTAAATGATCACTAAGGTTCCTTTTCCAGTTCCAGATACCTACATTTTATATTCAAAGTGGAATATTGAAGTGAACAGAATATTTCATGCACTAACCATGGAAGAGAAACGGGAAATAAAAATCTTCCCTTATGATTAATAACGGATACATACTAGGCAAAACAGAAGTTATGGGTTTACATAGATGAATGTTTTTAAAGGTCTCAGACATTCAACTTCTAATGATACAAAGCTATCTGTCTTATTCAATAGCTACAATGGATAACTGAGATGAAAATGTGGCAAAAAATAATTTGCCTAAGGAATGGGGCAAGACTACCTTAATCAAATGGTTGAGTTTATCAATTTTTCAATTATTTTTTCCTACATTTATAATCACTGAACAGAGGACAAGTTCATTTGTAATCCTAAACCTAGGAAGAGTAAGAAAAATCAGATATATACATCCTGAGTTATGAATGGCAAGAAGAAATAATACCCCAATGATGATTTTGTTATCCCAGAAATAAGCCATTAAGACCAGGATTAGAAAAAATGCTCTACTGACATTCTCTTAGGAAAGAACCAATCTAAATCCATGAAATATGATGTGCCATTAAAAAAGTAAAGCATACTGAAATAAAGAATAAAGATGTTAGGATGGTGACAAATGCAAAGAAGCCAATCATTTATTCTGATATGGAACAGAATAGAAATTCAGAGTGCATCTAATGTATTCTGATGGAAGTGGATTACTTTGACAAAGAGATCTAACTCAGTTTCAATTGATCAATGATGGACAGAAGCAACTACACCCAAAGAAAGAACACTGGGAAATGGATATAAATTGCTTGCATTTTTGTTTTTCTTCCAAGGTTATTTTTACCTTCTGAATCCAATTCTTCCTGTGCAACAAGAGAACTGTTCAGTTCTGCACATATATATTGTATCTAGGATATACTGTGACATATTTAACATGTATAGGACTGCTTGCCATTTGGGGGAGGGGAAAAATCAGAACAGAAGTGAGTACAAGGGATAATGTTGTAAAAAATTATCCTTGCATGGGTTCTGTCAATAAAATGTTATAATTATGAGAAAAAAAGAAAAAGAGTGCATCTAAGAATGTTGGTATTTCTCTGACATTATATCAAAGAAATGTCCTAACCCAGTCAACGTGAGCATTTCAGGAAACTCATCAGATATTTCTTAAGAGAAATAAAATGGCATTCTTATTTACAAAGAAGCCTTAAATTTTAACATTAATTCATTTAGGCCCTAAATGAATTTAAAATAAAGTTTCTAAACAGAAATCAGACAAACCTTATTGACTCTACAAATAGCAAAACACGCTGTAATTTGCAAAACATTTTCATATAGCCTATCAGATGTAATTAATACCCAGAAGAATCCTGAAGACTTAAAATGAAAAGGGATATAGTAAAATAGTAAGTAGTAAAAGTAAAAAAAAAGTAAAGGAATGAGGGGAAAAGCCCAAACTTCCCTGAGGGCTACAAGCAAAGCTAACAAATCATCTCTGGACCATTTCTGAAACACTATACAGTAATACTTTTGTTTACTAAATAATTTCTTGACAAATTAGTTTAAGTGACCAAGTATTAATAAGTGAATATTCAAGCACATTAACCTAGTGGGTATTTCTAGCTTATTGCTCCCAAAGAGTGCTAATATATTACAGCAATATACTCAGTTTTAGCAAGTGAAAAATTTTTAGTACCTCCCAAACAGTCTTTATAAATAAAGACTTTATTATAAAGTCTTTATAAAAACCTATTTCAAAAGTAGCATTTTAATATACAGCACAGTTGGATACCAATACCAAAAAGACTACGACAATAAATATCATGCAACATCTAACTGTATGGCTTTGCTGAGTTAATCTTAGTTGGGGAAGAAAGTTTAGTGATGTAATACTCAATGACAAGGAGCTTAAAATCTACTCTTCATCATTGGGGAAAGGAGGAGACAAACTGTATATACTTAGTCTATAACAAATAAAGAAAAAAATTACAAAAGCAAATAGCAAATAATTCCATGAGAGATGCTAGACATTACTTACCTATATTATCCTTTTCTTTGCAAGAAATTGAATAGCAGCAAATTTCTCTGTCCTGAATAGCAGAGAGATTCCTAGAAAAAACAAAATTTAAAAATATATTTGGATTTAAGAACCAAGTCTGACTGCCAATTTTGCTTAAGTACTTGTGTTAATAAGTAGAATAAAGAGTGAGACTATTCTTTAACACTAAGAATGCATAATCATTTATGATATCTCTAACAAGCTAAACATTTTCAGATACATGGATAAAGCCACTACCGCTACTAGTGCTGAATAAATCCAGAGTTTTAAACAATTAAAATAATACGCAAGAGAACACATCATGGAAGATGAATGAAATAGCACTATGCTCAAAGAAATGAAAAATATAGGGAATTCAGAGAAACCAGGAAAGATTTGTATGAATTAATACAGAGCAATGAAAACAGAACCAGAAGAACATACTAAATTACTAAAATAAATTAAAGCAACACTAAAAGGAAGCCAAAGTTTGCTTTTTTAATTTGGCAATTAAGTTTCAGAATCAGGTTAATAAATGATAAATCTCAAAAGCTGCTTTTCCAAAGAGAAAGTAGGGAACATTATCAGATGTAGTCAATTTTGTTTAATTCTTTTGCTATTTTCAAAGGCCAGTTCTATGATGGGGAAGAAAAATGTCAAGAAATAAATCACTAAAATAATCATCAATAAAAGGATGCAATCAAAATGAATTTGATACAAAAGAAAATTCCTTTTAAATTGTCATGAAACATACATTTTTTCAATTAGTTGTTTCTCATCCAAGGCATTAGGCAGGTCTCTCTTGTTTCCAAGTACTAGCACCTTTAAAAAAAAAAAAAAAAAAAAAAAAGGCGAGATTTCAAATGTTAATAGAAGTACCTTAAATATAGTGTCAACAAAGATGACCAATCTCCACAGAATCTGATACTTAGAAACATTCGACTAAGACCCACCTTAACCCTTCTGATACATGAGACATCTGTAATCCTGATACTTCATGGATAGTCTTTCACATGGAACATTAAGAAATGATTCCCACCCAAAGGACTCTAAAATTGTGTTCTATTTTCTGTATTCAGCTTGTAATAAATTTCATTAGCTTAGGAATTTTTCATAAAAATCAGTAAGTTCAAACTATTTCAGTTAAGCCTAGAAATATAAAATGCTCATAACTTTATAATCTATACAAAGCTATTATACAGAACATATATATATGCATATATGTATACCTGTATATAGATGTACTAATATGTAAGTACACATGTACACACTTTCTTTCTCTCTCTCTCTCTCTCTCTCTCTCTCTCTCTCTCTCTCTCTCTCTTTCATATAAAATCCCCCTAATGGCTCCAAAGTTAGAATAATCAGAAAAATAAAGCAGCCAGCCAGAGCTGGAATCTTCAGGGAGAATACTCAAAAGAGTTCCTTTAAGGGCATCATGACAGTTCTTACTTTTCTGGAACATAATTCCTTGGTTGGTTCCTAGATTGCTTCCTCTATTTTCACCATCACTCAACAAACACTATTCCTCTGAAGTTCACCTTACCATTAAATTCAGTCCTGACATTTTAACCATGACATTTCATGCCCAGCTCATAGTATCCCTTTTTATAATTCCTACCCTTACAATAGGGGACTTTGAAGATGGACATTGATGTTTTCTGAAATTCTGCTAACTTCCCAATTCAACTTTCCAATTTCCATGATGCATTTTCCCACTCCATGTTGGCTACATAGAAAAACAGTCATGCCCTTGATCTTGCCATCACCCACAAGTGTCTTTTACATATTAAAGAACTCTAATTCCTTTGTGCAATCAATATTTTTTTATTCTTTTATATTGTCCTCAAACTATTTCTAAATCTATTATTCATCCTCACAGTCACCTTGAATCCTTCCATGCCTCAGTACTTTCTAGACTATCACCCATGCTCTGGCTATATCTTCCTTCCTTAAGTTTGTCTGGATTCCTTCAAGATCCAGTTCAAATCCCACCTTGTGCTGGAAGCCTCTCTCCAATCTGCCAGTGCCTTCTTCTTTGTTTATTCTCTGTTGGAATTTTGTATAGACACTTACATATATGTTATCTTCACCATTAGAATGAGAACAGATTCTGTTTTTCCCTTTCTTTGTATCCTAACCTTAGCATAGTGCCTGGCAAATAGCATGGCATATAGTAAATGCTTAATAAATACTACTTGCTTATTTGATGGTAATTGTCTTTTGCAACAAGATCGGTTATTTTACATTCAAAATCTGTAGCCTGGATATTGGCAACTCTCACTCTACTGATTCCCTTCTCTTCTCCTTATTAGACTAATGCTGCTTTTTTAAGCTACACTTAAAGAAGACCAAGCAAGGATGATGAGATCAGAGCTGGGAGAAACCACTTGATATCCAATCCAATTCCCCTGACTCTCTTGCCTTCCCTGCTCTCCTTAAGCTCTCAGCATCTGCTCAGACACGCCTCTTCTGCCACACAAGCACTTTCTACCAGCATGCCTTCTTTGTGAACACTCAATATAGAAAGCTCCTCAAACCTAAGCCTTTTTAATGAAGGCTTAATGGATTCACCAGAATCCTGCTTAATATCAAAGGAGAACTCTTCAACTTCACACACCAAGTGCCCCCGTTAAATAAATTTGTGACTACCCATTGGCTTTATTTCAGTCACTAACTTCCAAGTGCCTATCTCCTAGGACAGAGCCCCAACAGCAGCCTCTCACTCACATACTTTTTATCTGTAGTCAGATTAACGCCAGTCTAAACTGAAAACTTTGAGTCGGGGATACTACTTCATTTATTTCTACTATCTTCTTAAGCTCACATAGTGGGCATGTAACAATTGTGAGATGAAGAAAACTAACAAAATTCTACCATGCCTGATTCTCTATTCTTTAAGCCCACAGCAGATTTAAAAGCAGCAAATTTGATAGCAAGAGTAGAACCATTTCTCCATACTGTCCTGTGTGACAGTCAACCAGAAAGACTACTGTTCAGGAAACTCTAGTGCTACCCATTACATCTCTCTTACTGTCTTATAGTCCTCCTATTATATAACAGAAGATGAGAGTTACCGTCATGATTTCAATATATAAAACCATTTCAAGTCATAAATATGGCTTCTTAAGCCAAATACAAACCAGTCTCATTCATTATGTTTATACCTTGTATTTTAAGCAACAGCTTCTTCCCTTCCTAAAGAGTGATCTCTATTTCAAATGCTAGTGAATGTGCTAACTATAATCAAAAAGCAAATTTCTCAGACTTACTGGAATGCCTTGTAACTGTGGTTTGTCCAGAAGATTATGCAGCTCATTCCGAGAAGCTTCAATCTTTTCACGATCTGCAGCATCCACCATGTAACTTTAAAAGTTCAGGGCAAAATTCCTTAATAATAATATCTAAGAATCTTACTTTCTTTAAAAAAAAAAATTGGTCCCATAGTTCAACCTCAGACCAAACTATTCAGGGTAGGGGGAAGGGAGTGAAGAGGGGAAGTAGACAAGATTAGAACTGCCCAGAGAAGCGAAGAACCAGGGCAAAAACCTAATATTGAAAAAAGATTAATAATGGCTATCATTTTATAGTGTCCAGCATGTGCCAGGTATTGTTCTAAGTGCTTTACAAATATTTCACTTGTTCTTCAAAACAAGTTTGTGAGACAGGCACATTTCACAGTTGAGGAACCTGAAGTAGACACATTAAGTGACTTCCCCAAGATTGTCTGGGACTGAACTAGAACTTGGGTGACCTTGACTCCAGATCTATCTGTGGCAACACCTAGATGCCTAACAGATCTAAAACTTTCAAAGACACTTAAATGCACCCAATTAGTGGCAGTTAAGATCATAATTGTCACTTAAAGTTTTTAATCCATAGTTTTCTTTTAAGTAAAAGTTAAATATGATAATAAAGCCATGTTTTGACTTTAAATTTTAATAATTCAATTAAAATAAATTATAAAAAAAAAACTTTTAACTTAGTGGTCCCCACCCACAAGTAAAAAAAATAAGGAAAAAAAAAAATCTCTCTTTCCACTGGACTTGTAAACTCTTCAGAGGATCCATTTTATTCTTTGTGTCTCAAGGACCTAGTCTACTTGGGCACAGAGTAAATACTTATTAAATGCTTGCTGATTGAGTGCAATGCTACAATGAATTTGTCCAAGAGAACAAATTGGAAAAATGCCCCTGTCCCTACCCCACTTACACAATTGCATTAACTCCTCTGCAGTATCGCTCCCACATGCTTCGGAATCGTGGCTGCCCTCCTATGTCCCAGATCTTTAACCAAAACAACAATTTTTATGAGGAACATTTCAAATAACAGAGAGAGAAAAGATAGAAATTTTCAAAAGCATTTAACAATTTCTTAGGAAAGGCAATACCCATCCCACCCTCCAAAGAAAAATTTGTTTTCAAGTTTTATGAACACAGTAAAATATCAGATAGAACTTTTATCAAACAAGACTTGAAATAAGTGGTTGACCACCATGTGGAACACCAGGAACTCAAATTCCCAAGCATTCCCAAAACATATCCAAAGAATTCTGCCTTCTAAATCAAAGATTAACTTCAATCATTTTGAATCTTAATTCTTTGAAAAATATGATTAAACAAAACATACCATTCAAATCACATTAAATCACATTCATAGTACATTTACAATACTTGAATGTATACTATCCTATTTGCTAGTTTAAATACTAATAATAATCAATTTAGATTTGTAAAAGATTTAGCCCATAGAAACATTTTAACATTAGAAAAGTAGCACTTCGATTTTGGAATACTACTACTATTACTATTACTACTACTACTACTATTACTGCTACTACTACTACTACTATTATAAGCAGTTGTGGCCTAGCCACTTAGATACCTTTTATAAGATTTTAACTCAAAATATATTTTCCAATTAGCAAGTGATTTAAAGCTTTTGAAATATACTTTGGAGACTCTAGGATTAAAAGAGGGTAAAAGAAACTACCTCCCCTCAAATCTACATCATAATGACCAAGGACTCTAAACACAATCAGTATGACTTTTACATACCTTTATTGTGACGTTACCTTTAGTTACTTTCCTCATGTTAAAGCCCACTGTTGGGATCATATCTTCACTGAATTGACCTGACTGAATAAAAGAAAAACTATGCATTAGACAAATCTGAATTTATACAAATTACCTAAGCATTAAAACCTTCCTTCAATCACTCTAAGTAATACACACCAACAATATCAGTTTGTTTCAAAAATAACATTTTTCATATTCACTGATTTAAGTGTCATATTAAAAACCCACTTAGAAAAAGAAAGGAACTACTCTAAAGATCAATTCTTCTCTAAGACTGACCTAGGGTCAGGTACAAAATTTTGCCATAGTATTATGACTTACCACAACTTACCACAAGAGAAACAAAATAGCTGGTGGATAAATGAATGGTCTCTCATTTGATTGATATGGATGATTGACATGTTGTTATTAGTCCTTTAAGTTGTGTAAGATTCCTTGTGACACTATTTGGAGTTCCCCCCCCCTCAAGAGATATTAGAGTGGATTATCACTACCATCATCTCATTTTTATAGATATAGAACTAAGTGAAACAGGGTTAAGTGATTTGCCCAGGGTCACACAGCTAGTAAGTGTCTGAGGCCGATTTTGAACTCAGAATGATGAGTCTTCCTGACTCCAGGCCCAGTGCTCTATCCACTTTGCCACTGAGAAGCCCTAAAGATTGTTGTTAGCCAAAGCCAATAATATGAATTATGTAATTGTGTATAATGCCTAATAAAGTAGAAAGGGTTCCGGACGTGGGAGTGAAGGGAGACTTGAGATCAAATCCTGACAGCAGTTAACTATGCAGGCCTCCACAATCTGTAAAATCGGGGAAATATATGCATAACTCCCCTCAGAGGTCTTGTAACTTGTGAAATGCACATAAACCTTATCTCAAATACCAACAAGATCCTAGAACACACTGAATTCCTTGTTATCAATCATATTCCATTGGCAAAAACTCCCAAAGATGATTTTAATTCTTCTATTACCCACTGACTAATTCTGGGAAAGCTTTGTCAAGATACTATATTTTAATATCACAACATAAGTTTAAGTTCAAAGTACTTTCATGTACATCTTATTTGAGATACACAACATGCCTGCAATATAGGCAGAAGAGGCACTATCCCCATTTTATAGAAAAGATCCACGGGGGTTAAGAACTCAAAGTCATGGGCCAGAGACTCAGCAAAGCTTGGTCAGGAATCCAGGTCTGATTGTCATGTGGCCTTTCACAATACTAACTGTGGTAACTGGTCTGGATTGATGTGTCCCTGCCCTCTCCAATTTATCATCCACAGACCTGCCAAAGTGATTTTCTAAAAAGATATACCTATGAATTCCTTTTAGGGTTCTTACCTCTGGAATCAACAAAATATTCCTCTGGTATTTCAAGCCCTTCAAAACCAGATCCCATCTCCTTTTCAGCCTTATTGTGTGTCTCTTTGTCCCCTTCATTCATGTTATGATCTAACTAACCTAATTCTCCTAGCTGCTCTTCACACATGACAATCCACCTTTTGATACCATCTTTATACCTCTGCACAGATTACATATCCCATTCCTAGAATGCATTCTCTCCTCAATTCCACATCTTGGTTTCTTTTAAATACAACTTCGAAGATGAGGCTTTTTCTGATTCCCTAGTTGCTAATGCCTCCCCTGCAAAAAATTATTTTGTTTATACAAATAAGGATAACACACACATATATGTACACAGGTATGTGTATGTATATATCTATAAATATCCATGTTTCCCCAATAAAATGTAAGCTCCTTGAAGGCAGGGTTCTCATAATTTATCTTTGTATTCCCAAACCTAGCAGATACATAATAAATTCTTGTTGATTGATTAGATCTGTAATTAAAAGGAGAAAAGTAAATAGTGTGTGTGTGTGTGTATGTGTGTGTGTGTGTGTGTGTGTGTGTGTGTGTGTGTGTGTGTGTATTTCTCATTTATCCAACACAATCAAGGGATCCGTGATTTGATATCATCCCAAGGAAACATATGATTAGATATGAGTTGGAAAGTACAAAAGACAAAAAATGGACAGCTCAAGTAAACTCAGTGATGCAAATAAAATACAAAAAACCTAGAAAAATGCCTTTAATCTCTACATTAAAGAGCATAAACAACCTAAAAGTAAAGAAAGTATAAACAAAATATATGTCCTCTAACTGGGGGATTGTGAAACCTATTTATGGCACATGAATTAAATAGAATATGACATTCTACAAATAAGTCTGCATGAAATTCTTCATGAACATGGGAGGACTCATGAACTAATGATGTAAAGTGAAGTAAGTAAACCACAAAAAATATATGCAATAATTACAATATGGAAGGAGAAAAAAAAAGCAGTAGCAGCAAATCAAAATTGAATGCAATGTAATTATAACTAAAAAAAATCTAATCCCAAAGAATGAATATGAGAATATAATCCCCTCATTTCTCTGTACAAATGGGAAACCATAGAGGGAGAACACAGCATATATTGATGTGCTGATTATTTTGTTCTTTATTAAAAGGAATAGTCAACCCAGTGGATAAAGGGATAGGATGACAGGAAATAAAGGTGACATCAAAACAAATGACAAATTTATTTATTAAGAATTAAAAAAAAAAAAAAAACACAAAGAACATGATAAAGAATCACAAGATCTGATAAGGTATGGACAAACTGAGTTTCAAACCAATGGTGGAACATCCAGCCATTCTGGAGAGTAATTTGGAACTATGCTCAAAAAGTTATCAAACTGTGCATACCCTTTGATCCAGCAGTATTTCTACTGGGCTTATACCCCAAAGAGATACTAAAGAAGGGAAAGGGTCCTGTATGTGTCAAAATGTTTGTGGCAGCCCTGTTTGTAGTGGCTAGAAAGTGGAAAATGAAGGGATGCCCATCCATTGGAGAATGGTTGAGTAAACTGTGGTATATGAACGTTATGCAATATTATTGTTCTGTAAGGAATGACCAGCAGGATGAATACAGAGAGGACTGGCGAGACTTACACGAACTGATGCTGAGTGAAATGAGCAGAACCAGGAGATCATTATATACCTCAACAATGATACTGTTTGAGGATGTATTCTGATGGAAGTGGATCTCTTCGATAAAGAGAGCCTTAATTGATCAAAGATGGACAGAAGCAACTACACCCAAAGAAAGAACACTGGGAAATGAATAAAAGCTGCTTGTATTTTTGTTTTTCTTTCCAAGTTATTTATACCTTCTAAATCCAATTCTCCCTATGCAACAAGAGAACTGTTCGGTTCTGCACACATATATTATATCTAGGATATATTGTAACCTATTCAACATGTAAAGGATTGCTTGCCATCTGGGGGAGGGGGTGGAGGGAGGGAGGGGAAAAATCGGAACAGAAGTGAATGCAATGGATAATGCTATAAAAAATTACCCTGGCATGCGTTCTATCAATAAAAAGTTATTTAAAAAAATAATAATGGAGGAAAAACTTAAGTGTGATGAGATCAAATTTAACTAAATAATATTCAATATCACTGTATTATTGTAGTCAGACTGAGATCAGGATATCAGATAAATACACTTTTTAGAGCTGTTTCTAAAGAGATTCTTCACTGCTTCCTCAGCTAACTAGAGCTCTTTTTTACTTCCTATTAAACTGTTCACATACAGACAGAACAGTTATTTCACAATAACAGTCATATTTCACAATAACAGTCATATTCATCAGTCAAATGACCTTCCTGGTTCTCATCCCTGTTATAATTTGCTAGTGGAAGAAAAAGTTATATTTTTATCAAAACCTTTCCCTATGTCAATTTTGAAGCCTTAATAGCTAATATATGCCAATAATTTTGACAGAATAGGTTGGTTTCACAAATAACAAATTGCTTAATCACTTGGAGAAATCATTTCTGCTTACATAAGGTGATCTTAAACTTCCTTTTGTTTGTATCCAGATCCTTCTCCCACCATCACCACCACACAGCCAAAATGATTCTCCAGTCTCCCAAATCTATATGTGAAACTAATGTATTGTTGATCGCTTTGTCAAACAGTCCTACTGTTGGGAAAGCAATTTGGTATTATATGGGCAAAATTACAAATTTGGTCATACCCTTTAATAGTGACCACATTCCTAAGTTTATATATCCTAAGGTCAAAAAGACTCATTTTTATAAAGCTACACACAGCTTTTATAAAGCAAAGAGCTGAGAACTGTATCCAACAATTTGGAAATAAGTAAATAAATTTTAATATAGGAATGCCCTGGAACACTACTGCACCATAAGAAATTATAAACGAATTATTTTTTAAAATGTGGAAAAACTTGCAGAAAGTGATGCAGAATGAAGGAAGTAACAGTCAAAATAGTATACAAATTGATTACAACTGGGAAATTAATATTAATCAGCAACAAAACATGTCAAGCTCATTTGAATTAGAGCATGTACTCCTTTTAAGAAGCAAGAAATTACAAAAGTGAAAGCCCTACATGTACTATCATCCACAACTATTCAATAATGCTGTTTTTCTTAATTTTTCAAGATATATGCTTTATTTCAGGTTTGTGGATTGATTACTCATATCAAAACAATCTAGCAACTTTCTCCAAGATACTTTGTTTATTTGTTTGTTTTGCTGAGGTGATTGAAGTTAAGTGACTTGCCCAGGGTCACACAACTAGGAAGTATCTAAGGCCATATTTGAACTTAGATCTTCCTCAAGGCTGGTGCTCTATTCAATGCACCAACTAGCTGCCTCCCAAGATATTTTAAATAGAGAAAATCTACTTTTACCAACTCTCCTTGTAAGCATTTTGAAAATAAATTGAGGAAGAAATGGAGCATGGAAATTTTGTAAGTTACAATCCTTAGACACTTCCTTCATATTATTATATTCATGAGTTCATTAGATAATTTCTTCCTCTAAACATTGTTATGTGAAAGCTAAAGGTGACTTTGAATTTACCTGTGATAACAATGGCATGCACAAGTATAAAAATTCAAAAATTAAGTTACATTTGTTTTTGCAAAGTATCAAGAATTTATTAGTTCATTTCAGAAGAAATGATAAGAGTGGAAAAGGGGCAGGTTTTGGATTCAGGAAAGTTGGGTTTAAACCTCATCTCCTGTCAGGAATGAGTCCTCTGGCCATTGGCAGTGACTTAACTTGTTTTGTTAACAAGTTAAGTCTTTTTCCTTAGGGGTTTTTTAGATGCTTCAGATTCTCCATTGACTGTGCACTCAATGCAGCCTCAAAGGTTGAGATGCATCAGTTCTTTCAGACTTGTGCAAATTTTAATCTTAACAATTAGCACCAAGAAAACACAAGATCCTCCACCAGCCAGCACCACACCATCCATCCATAGAACCATCAGTTTGGGCAAATCCACAAATTCAGACCCACTGGGATGTTTTTGGTCCTCAACTTTGATGACTTCTGACTAAAGTCTGTCTCTCCCAATTCAAAGGCAGTCTAGGTTTCATATTTAATTTCAGGAAGCAGAAATGGTTTTTCTCGTTCAGAAGTATTAAGCATCAAAAAGAGAACTAAATTAGTAGCACCCTGCTACATTTTAAGCTCCAATTCATCTTAGCAGTTGCAGGGATGTCCACAGAGATGATGAAATTGCCAGAGCTAGCCCCGCATTTAGAAAACATCAAAGGAAAGTATAAAAGAGCTATTAGAATGCCTACCAAACTGAAGGTCTACAAAAGCCTCTGTGCTGACCCCCTTGCCTGTGAAACTTGGACAATATACCGGTGTCATGCCAGGAAACTGAACTGCTTCTATCTGACGTGTCTTACGAAGATTCTGAAGATACCTGGCAAAATAAGGTCCTTTATCCAGCTTAACTGCCAAAGCATTCAAATCCTACTGCAGAGAGCACAACTCTTCTGGACTGGCAATACTGTTCAAATGCCAAATGTATGTCTGTCTAAAAAACTATTTTATTAAGAATTCACACAGGGCAAGCGCTCCTATGGAAGTCACAAGAATCCACATAAAAGCACTCTCACAGTCTCTCTGAAAAACTTCCGAAGTTATTATGTGACATAAGAGATGCTAGCAAAGGAGAGCCCAATATGGTGTGCCCACATCAAAGGTCCTATACACTAAGAGCAAAGAAAACTTGCAGTAGCTCTAAAGAAATATGAGATGTGCAAATTTAGAGACATCTCAACTCCAAATGTTCATGTGGAGTATTTGTGCCCCACTTGTGGTAGAACTTTCCAAGCTCATATTGGTCTGATAAGATGACATTTTGGTCCTCTTTAAGAATGAAAAACAACAACCAAAGGCCATTAATTATTATTATATTTAACAATGCCAATAAGTTGGCCACATAGGTTCACAAGTAATTTCTGTAGCAAAATTTAGGCTAGGACTGTTCAATCTTTAAACATTCCTTTGACATTGCATGTTACAATGAATTTAGTAGGTTAAAAAAATTAAAATTTTCATAAGAACTTTTTTTTAAAGCAGAAAAATTTATCTTACAACTATTTACATGCATGACTGCCATTTAAGTCACACTATAAAGATAGTGAATGCCTATAGCTAACAGCAATATCTGCCTAGCAACAAATTCCTTGATAAAGAATTCTTCCAACTTAAAGCTCCAACTATGAGCCAACCTACTAATCAACCTTAACCATTCAAGAAAGTTCATTTTAAATGACAGTCTAATGACCTAATTCATGCTTCATCCTACACTACAACTCTTACCTGAAGAACTACTGACATTTAAAAAAATGCACCTAGTGTCTGAAGAGACAATGATGGCACAGGAAATAGTCACTTTTAAAGTAATAAAATATTTAAATATTTATGCTTTCTCAGATATTTTACACTCATTGTGAGGCTTAAAGGTTATTTGCCCAAAGTCAAAACACTACTAAGTTGCAGAATTATGACTAACCTAAGTTTCTGGACACTTTCCTTAGCCTGTGGCAATAACTGTCAGACAGATCCATTGGGTGTGCTTCTGGTCTTTGATTTGAATACATCTGACTGAGATTTATCCCGCCTAAGAATAGTTAAAGCCAATTCAAAGATAGTCTAGGTTTCATAATAATTAACTTCAAGAAGCAGAGATATTCTTTCTAATACAGAATTATTAAGCATCAAAGAGATTACTTACTAGATAAACTGCAAATTTTTTTTTCCAAATCTCCCACAGATCAAGGCATAACTAAATACTTGAGAAGTTTGTCGAACATCTAAACCCTGTAGTTGATAACAGATCATTAACTTTTTTTTTCTTTTGAAGAGACCATTGATTTCATCCAGAAGGGAGCTCCTGAGGATGGATTACCTGGACTTACTCTGTGACTTCCTTCTAGAGAGATGCCATGGGGCATGAGACCCAATGATATATGTCAGACTCAAATCCAAGTCTTCCTACCAGGAGTTGAAGATGACTTTGGCTTCCTAATCACTCATTCCTACCCCTCATTCTTTAACAAGGGCATTTCTTTTAACTAAGCATTTTCTCCTCCTAAGCAGGTCATCCCAAGTCTGATTAAAACAAATCTGGCAATGGATTGCTAATGTTTACTAAAATTACAACGAATTAGCGCAGAACTCTGCGTTTCATCTCTGCCTCAGTGACTGTACAAGTCCCATCACTGGAATGCACTCCCTCTTCTCTAACTCTGAATCTTTAGTTTCCTTCAAAGGTCAACTAAGATGCCACATTCTCAAACTGTCCTGCATTTCTTTATCTGCTGGGGTGATATGTCTTCGGTGCCTGGCACCTATCAGGCATTTGGCTGGACCTGAAACTAAAGACTAACTGGGAACTAGAACACCCAGTCAAATTCCAACTCTGCCTCTTCCTACCAGTATGATTTACAAGATCAATGAGCCTTCAACTTTTCATCCATAAAATATAGGAGCTGGTTTGGAAGATTTCTAAGATCCCTTCTAGATCTAAAATCTGCTTATCCAAGTATGCCAGATTCTATAGATGAAATATTTTTAACATAACAAAATGCTACTTCATCAGCTAAGATTCAATTTATCTGATAGCAACTTGTAAGCAATTTAAATGTTGCTTTTTGGCATTTTGACTGCATTTTGCCTTTTACATTTTGTTCTTTTTCCTACTATCTGGACACCATTATTGTAGCAAGGGATATCTAGAATAGCAGAACATTTGGTATGACTTGATAATCAGCCCTTAAAAAGTACCTCCCATACACTAATATTCTTCAAAGGAGGTACCTCCTAACCACTAATACTCCTCAATATTGAGTTGTGAGCACAGTCTAATACCTCATGTTTTATAAAGTTGTGGTTTTCCCCTAAGAGGAAGAAATTACACTAAGCTTTATTACAATAAAATTGGTTTTTTTAATGGATTACTTATAATACTTAAGTGTAAAACTTAATAACATCTATTTTTTTTTCAATATAAGCTGAGTTATCTTTGTTATAAGCCTATTTAGTGAAATAGTTTCTGGAGCTATAAAATCCCAATAATTTAAAGAGTCTATATTCAAAATCCATGGTCAACATACAAGCAAGCATATCAGCAAGTTGGCGAATATAGGGTAGAAAAAAATAAATCTAAAATCATGTCTTCATGACTCCCAACAACCCTCATACATCGTAAAGTCAAGAACAATTCAGAGACAATTGATCTCTGAACAATAATCATTATGAAAGTGTTCTTTCCCCCTTCTATCATGAATTCTATCTTCCTAAAATGTAATATGTAAAAAAAACACAAATTATAAGGAAAATTGCAATCTGTATCATGGCTATGAAACTTCAAGCCAAGACCAAAATACAATAGAAGAAAAGCAGCCTAGTTTCCATTGGGAGCTGTTAAAACAAGCTAGGTGCTAAAGATATAATTATAATTTATCTTAATTCCTTTTACAATAAAAATAGAAATAACATCTAGACTGGAAAGGAACTGAAGAGGCTTTTAACCCATCTTTTTCACTTTACCTGTCACACAATAAAAAGCATTAGAGGCAGGATTTGAAACCAGAAATACAATACCTCATAATCTAGCCAACCCACCCCACCCCTTCTTTTTTAGGTATACCTTAAGTTAAAAAGGACTAAGTTTGTTGAAACTCATACAAAAATTTTACATTTCATGGAACAGAGGTGACTTTTGGTTTCCTCAAGGCTATTTTAACAGAACAGAAGGTTGAAGAGTTATTATTAAGCCAAAAAGCTAAGAGCTGGCCAAATCAAGTTTAAAGATGTTCATCACTTCCAAGGTAAATGAAATTTCAACTACAACTGTTCTCAGAAATCATTTGGCATGCACACGCGTGTGTGTGTGTGTGTGTGTGTGTGTGATGGAGATGGCAGGGGAGTTGTTCTATCAGTAAGTGAAATCAGCCACATCAATGTAATCACAGAACCTTGAAATCAAAGTAATCTGAAAAAAAAAGTGTTAATTAAATGTAGATTATTATAATTCATATTATTATTTAATTATAATTTGGTACCAGGAACAACAGTGACCTCTTGAATATTTGTATCTATTTGTTTGAGATCACTCATTAATTCTATGTAGATTTTGCTTTGGTTAGAGATAAGGTTGTAAGTACTAAGTAAGAAGGGAGTTCCAAAACTGTAATGTCTGAGAGAGATGGCAGGAGATAGATATACTTCCCTTATATCAGAAAGCCTATTAACAGCATTTCCCTAACAATACTAGCTAATTCTCTATAAGTTTTTTAACCATAGCATCTTTCAGAGTAGAGATACAAAATGGCAACATACTTTTCTAACCCATTCCTCATTACTGAATTACTCAAGATAAGAGATCCTCTTCTGATCATGGAATCCATTCCATAGAGCACTCATTCATTCAACAAGAATTTATGAATCACATTATATGATGCTAGTTACTGAAGACAGAGATAAAAAGCAATACTTGACCTCAGGGAATTTACATTTTTTGAAGGAGAAATATGTAACTAAATAAAGAATAAATACAAAGACCTTGTCATAATATTAC
Organism: Antechinus flavipes; assembly: GCF_016432865.1. Classification (NCBI taxonomy): domain Eukaryota; kingdom Metazoa; phylum Chordata; class Mammalia; order Dasyuromorphia; family Dasyuridae; genus Antechinus; species Antechinus flavipes. The sequence goes on along the minus strand of NC_067398.1, from coordinate 43,302,600 downwards.
TTGTTAGTTTAATTCAATGTTAAAAAAAAAAAAAAAAACAACCCTGCATTATCAAGGAGGTTTAGTTACTCAAAAAAAAATCTCACAAAACACTTTCAAGTATAAATAGATGAGTTTATTCTATATGATTTCATCCTTTACCTTGACAATTATAAAAGGTAATAATCTTTATTAAAATAAAAGGACTCTATTCATGATCCCTAAGGATAACATTATGAAAAAGACCCCCTACTAATAAATTGTACATATACACATTCACACACATTTAGCAAACTATAGTTTAGGGGATAGAGTGCTAGGTCTGGAAAAAAAGGAGAACTGAAAAATAAATCTGACCTTAGACATTTACTAGATGTATAATTCCAACCAAGTCATTTAACTTCTCTTTACCTCAGTTTCTTCATCTGAAAAATGGAGATAATAGCAGAATCTACCTCCAGAATTGTGGTGAGGATTAAATGAGAAAATAACTATAAAACACAGTAGAGTAGTATAGTGGCTAGCAAACAATAAGCACTATTTTTGTTTGTCCTTTACTTTTAAAAAGGACCAATGATAATACAGGGTGATGTCTTGACTTATGCACAAATAGGATTTAAGTGAGGCAAGACTTGCACAAAGTCATCAGCTTTTCTCTTGCTGAATCATCAAAATCCAGTCAAATAAGCATTATATAAATGTTAAATGTTATTACTACTAATACATGCTGGCAGAAAAAAATGAATACAATAATTTACATAAAAACACAAAATTATTCATTCTGTCCTCTAGCAATCACTGGAATTACTGCTTGCAAAAGCCCACCATCTCTTACTGTGTCCACTTCACACTGAAAATTTACAACTGTTTGAACCCAACTGAGAATGCTTTCAAAATCCTAGCATGATTTGCTGCCTCTACTTTTCACATTATTGCCATGTTTCCAGGTAAATCTTATAAAGGTTCATTTCTTGAACAGTTACAGTTTGCTGACTAGATTTTTCTAATATATATATATATATATATATATATATATATATATATATATATATATATATGTTTTTATATTTACGGGTCATCTCATTTGGCAGACATCTCTTAGGTATAAAGAAGGAAACACAATTCTTGAAATGACTTACTGTCAGTAGAAACCCATAAGTAAAGTAAGCACCTATGTGTAGACCCTTTTTATTGTTTTCTCAATGCTCAATCATAAAAATCTGACATGATTACTCACCTGTATAATATTATCTCCTTTCCTCCTTGGGGCTAATAGTTCCCAGGAAGGGCCTGATCCCCCCCCCAAGTTCTGTCATCCCTTATTTCTTTTTTGCCCACCAACTTTTCAAGGTAGCCACTAATTTATATACATTGAGATAAAGGCACCTGGCTCTTTTTTTTTTTTTTAAATAATAAATGTTTAGTTAGATTTGTGTGTGTGGCCTATTCCAAAAGGCCATTTGATTTTAAGCAAAAATTCATTTGTTTAGCGAATTTAAATTTCATCACTACTTTATACAATTGTTCTCTCAATACCCTCAGTGAATGGGCTATTTTGTTTTCTCTTAAAACTACTCCATTCTGATCAGAATAATTTATACAATGACAATAATGTAAAGAACAACAACTGTTAAAGATTTAAGAATATTGAACAATGCCATGACCAATCTTGCCTGAAAAAGACTGATGAATTGCTTCCCATCCCTTAAGAGAAAGGTGCAGAACAAGGCACACATTTCACAGTTTCCAAACAGTTATTTTTGTTGCAAACAGAGTTTTTGATGTGATTGCTTTTTTTGTTTGAGTTTGTGTTTTGTTTTTTAGGAAATGAGGGAGTCATAGGAAGGAAGCAAGATTATTTTAAAAGTATCAACAACATTTTTAAAATTCACAGAAGCTAATAAGTTCAAAAGAAGTCACAGATAAGGTAGTATTGGTAATGCCATATTAAACTGAATATATATACTTAAAAAAAACTGTTCACTAGAAATTCATAAATTCATATACATTATTCATCCTTTTTCTTTATATTATGGAAATGTTAATGTCTGCTGATGTCTGTTAAGTTTATCATCATAAAAAAAAATCTCAGCACTATGGATAGGTTGTAATATATCTAACATACAAACTAATTATTGATCTTTTCTAACAAAGAGGTAATTATAAAAAAAAAAAACCGAAAGTGATACAACTTATAAAATCCCCTCACCCTAAACAAAGGGAACACATTATGATACTTAACCATAGATTTTATGTAGTTTTTTATCTCAAACTCCCTTAAAATCTTTGCAAATTTTCAACCACTATTTTCATCTCTAATATTGTAACTCTCTGCTCCAATAGTTTTTAAAGCTTTTTAAAGGTAAGCCATGCTCAAATCGAACCCCCTTATTTATAACTATCACACAGAATGTTTCCCTGACCCCACTGCTTCAGCAATACTGTTTACTTGACCATATATTATGTTTCAATTGCTAAGTTCCAAAAATCCACTACTTTCATGAATTGTATAAGCAGACATGGTGCCTTCACATCATCATACATCCTAGAGTTATAAGGTTATTGAGTTATAAAGGTCTCTGAACACTCACATTTTTGACCTAGAAGACCCAAACACTAAAAAAGAAAGGTCCTCACACTATAGAATGACAGTGTCCAATTTGTGGTACCCAAAGTGTAATGTGAACCAAATTTAACTCATTTGGAAACAGTTAACAAAATAAATAAAAATACAATAAAGTATATATGTTCCATTTTTTAAATGACAATCATAAAATAATTATAAAAATGATTAATTTATTACCATGTTTACCAGTCCTCATTTGTTAGTACCGACATTTGTGGCAATTATTGATTTTAAAGGAATAATTTCCCCTCTCAAATGTTTAGTTATTGATTATTTTAGAAGAGGCAGGGAGATAGTAGGTGGAATAGGAGATAAGGGATTTGTCTGATAATCTGAAGGTTAATTGAGAGGAAGCCCTGAGCAAGAACAACATAGGAGAAATTCAGTATGGCATGTGTCAGATTACCACAAATTTTCAGCACATTTGGAAGCCAGTGATCATAACTTAATTTATAAGCACATGAGCCACACAGCTAACCATCCTAAGTTAGATTTAAGAATTCACAGCCAAAAGAAACTGGAAACTTGAGTGGATGCCCATCAAGGAGAATGGCTGAATAAATTGTGGCATATGAATATTATGGAATATTATTGTTCGGTAAGAAATGACCAGCAGGATGATTTCAGAAAGGCCTGGAGAGACGTAACACGAACTGATGCTGAGTGAAATGAGCAGGACCACGAAATCATTATATACTTCAACAACAATACATTATGATGATCAATTCTGATGGACCTGGTCCTCTCCAGCAATGAGATGAACCAAATCAGTTCCAATAGAGCAGTAATGAATTGAATCAGCTACACCCAGCTTAAGAACTCTAGGAGATGACTATGAACCATTACATAGAATTCCCAATTCCTTTATTTTTTTCCACCTGCCTTTTTGATTTCCTTCACAGGCTAATGGTACACTGTTTCAAAGTACAATTCTTTTTGTACAGCAAAATAACTGTTTGGACATGGATACTTATATTGTATTTAATTTATACTTTAACATATTTAACATGTATTGGTCAAACTGCCATCTGGGGGAGGGGATGGGGGAAAGGAGGGGAAAAATTGGAACAAAAGATTTGGCAACTGTCAATGCTGTAAAATCACCCATGCATACAACTCGTAAATAAAATAAAAAAATAAAAAGATTTCACAGCCAAGCTATTCTTTTTGCAAACTGCAATCTGGTTCCAGTGGGGAAAGTAGAAAAATGTTTATTACAAAGAATTTTGTGATATTTTTAGTATTTGAAGGGCTATTGGTAAAAAGTAAAAATGACCATTTTTCTTTTTCAGAATAGCTGCTATTCTGCACTGTAGCATTATATAGCATTGTAGATTATATAGGTGCCTGTCATTGACAGGCACCTTGAAGCAGCACACACATTGCAAAGGTATGGATCCTCCTGTGCAGTACTAAAATATATGGGAGAGGACTCCCCTCCACCCCACCCCCACCAGCCTTTCTTTCTAAGTAGAATGTCAGATGCAAGCCATGTACTAGAATTAGTATATAAATTAGGCAGAAAAGAGACAGTTATTTCTGAAAGGAAAAGCCAAAACCAACATGCATAGAGCAGACCTTCCCAAATAGGCTTTATCTTTCTTTGTCTCTCTCTCTAGTAATCACATTCTGAAATTCACTCCCTCACTCCAAGCAGTTGAAGGAAGGCTTCATGACCACCAACTTATTAGAATTCTGACCTTGAGGTTCTTTTAAACACAATTTGTGCAGATGATCTCTAATTTTGATTCATGAACCAATGAAATCCATTCTGTGCTAAAGAGTATGCAGGAAATGATATTTTGTTGTTTTTATAGTCAGGTCTTCACTATAGGTAAAAGGGATTAAGAGAAAGAGTCTTTAACTGCATCTTATATAAGGTAAGAATTATACATTTATTTGTAACTAGAAATATAAAATTGTAAATTATTTGTTTTAAAACAAAGCAATTTTAATTTTATAGGAAAGGTATAAAATTATATCTCATTCTAAGAGAAGCAAGAAAAGATCCATATAAGAGCAACATAGGATTTTTCAGATAAGTTGGGAGCAAGATATTTCTTTTCTGAAGTAGAACACAAGATTTTATCTTTAATATACTATTAGTATCCATAAGGACTATAATTTAAAATGCTATCGTGAAATAAATACATTGTTCTGAGGATGATCAATACTAAAAAGAGAAGATAAATTTAGAAATGTTAAATCTATATTTCAAAAGCAATAAAAAATATTTACAAAAATCACTTAAGAAAGCAAGTGCAGAACATTAGTCAGAACTAATTATGTTATTTAAGATTTCATAACTAACATTCAAAGTGTTTTAGTGAAGGTGATTTTGTAAAGAAATGTATGGTGAAATTCTTTGTATCAAAAAGGTTTCTCCAGATTTCATTATCATAAAATACTGTTACAGAAAGAATTAATGAAATTGCCATTGACATCATGAAAAACTTAAATCATAACTGAAAAATAATCAGACTTTTTTGATTGTGGTCTAGGTATCAGAGGTGAGACACAAGTGTGAGTGAAGAACTGCTTGATTTCTCAAAGTGAACACATTTTTAAAAACAGTATATGGATTTGTAGAACTATAATGGTCCATTATCAAAACTAATGTGTGTGGCAACGATATGGCGACAGGGAAAACAAATGAATCAGTAGTTCAGTTACTGACTGAACAGAATGAAATTGCTCCTGACCGCCTTAAACACCAGCAAATGAAATGTTCTAAAGGAGCTAAAATGGAAACTCTGTTCAAGTTTTTCAAGTGTATTTTACAGGTTCTCAAGGACTGAATCAATGATAGTTTTATTCATTAATCTTGGAAACAAAGTAAGCAGAAAGATTTAATTTATTATATAAAAGTTGGCTAGCTTTACAATTGTTTTCACACATTTGTTCTTTTTCAGATTCAAATAGCAACATTAAGGTACTTGACAACTTCATTATGAAATCAATTTTTTTTTTAAGAATTGAAAGGTCTAAAGGGGAGTCACTAGAATAATTTAATAAAAACTATAAGATTTGGTTTTCATTGTAGGTATTGGGAGCATTTAAATGACTTGAATTTAAAACTTCAGAGTCAAAACATCACAACTGCATTTGCTAGAATTCTTACAAGGTGCTAAATCGTGGAATTGAGGAGACAATGGTTAAATCTAATTTAGCATGACTTAATCCTACAACAAATAATGGTTTCCTAGTGATATAATGATTGGAGTATACTCAGTGTGCAGCATATAAGCAAGAAGCTCTCAGGGCCAAAGAGCACTCTGGGAGCTTCAAAGCCAGGATTCAGTTGGGAGATTCAGAAGTCCAGGAGATTCTAAAGCCAGGATTCACTTCGGGAGATTCACAAGTCAGGATTCAGTCAAGGAGTTCCCACAAACCCAGAGAGAACCAATAAGCCCACTGTCTCGGAGGAGGAGTCAGATCCATTCGATATTCCACCGTTGTGCTAGCTGGAGGCTTTGGATTCTGAGGAAGCTAGAGGCTGAAGCTGGCAGAAGCAAAGAACTAGCAACAGGAACTCTTGGAACCAAGGAGAAAAATAGGCCTCTAAGAAAGTTAACTGGGATATTTTGGAAGAGACAATAAAGGACTAGACTTTAACACCTGGCTGCATTTGAGGTGATTATTACACGGAACTGAAACTAAGGCTGCCTCAGAAGCTCCCCAAAGAAATCTGCTCCCAGAGAACATTATATTTTAGAGAAGAGAACATTACATTCATTAAAGCATTTAAGCTAAAACTTGGTCCTTGGGAAAAGAAATTGATTGTTTTTTAATTTTCCTATATATAAAAATTATCAAGAGTCATTTAGGTCTTCTAATTTCAGCAAGTGTCTCATATATTCGGGAATTACAATTTGAATGTGAAAGCAAATATAAAGAATTCAAATGTGTGAAAACAATTGTTTCTCATTAATTATCATTTGATGTTGAAAATAAAAATATCATATTCAAATAGAACCTAATGAAATTCAATGAAGCAGCACTAAAAGAAAAAGTATAATGAAGTTATTATTCCAAATTTTTATACTTAGCTGTCAATTCATATTGTTGAAATTTTATATGTCTGTTTCAAGAACCTTAGCAATATGCTTGGTGATATATACCTAAGGGACAGTTATTTTCATCCCTGAAGAATATTAAAATTTCATATGGGTAAGACAATCAAATAAGCATTTATTATCTACATGCATTTGACAAACTACATTTGATTTAAAAAAACATAGTATTTGAAAACTGAATGATAAAATAATTTCTTGTAAAAGATGCCAAATTTCTATCAAATAATCTTAAATTAATTTTCTTCTTCTTATAGTGATATAATTTGTAATAACTTTCAATCTATTGGATATAAAACAAAACTGTATGTTTCTTTTTTCATCACTAATTCCTACCTGATTTGTATGCATGTAATAAATATAAATGCCCATAAATCCTAAAAACAAATTGCCTAATAACAATAGCTAATATTTACATCAAATTTATTGTATACCAGACACTGTGCTAAACACTTTAAAATTATTATGTCATTTGATCCTCACAATAACCTTTAAAGGTAGGTACTATTATTATATCCATTTTAATTATGAGGAAACTAAAGAGCGTTTAAGTGACAGCCAGAGTCATATAGCTAGTATCTGAGGCCCTAATTCAATTCAGTTCTTCTTAACTCCACTCAGATGCTCTATCTACTGTGCCACCTAGCTGTTCCTATAATAATTATAAAAATGACTATAAATTAAACTGAATAATACAAACTTGCCTCACAGTAATAATATTTTATACATTAGTTTTATCTAATTCTTTTATAATATTAATGTAACATATTAAGAAAAAATAAATATATAAACATATGATTTCCAAAATCAATATGCAATCTGTCTGCAGAGAAGAATAATTATTTACAGTTTAGTGGCCTCCATTTTTATTGGAACTTGACATATCTGCTAGTAAAAATTCAGTTTTATTAGTTGACAGTAGATCACTTTCAACATACTAATAGCCTACCTATAGATAGTTATGGAATACTAATTGACTGGACAGTAATCAAATGCCAAATTATAGTGTCTTCAAGATACTACATTTGCTCATCAGCCATACACAATCATACTTGCTAGCACTACAACAATAAGCCTATCATGGGATAAAGAGACTGAGGGACAAAATTGTTTTCTAAAAATTGTTAAATGTTGGGGCAGCTAGATGTAGATAGAGCACCACCCCTGAAGTGAGGAGGACCTAAGTTCAAATTTGACCTCAGACATCTAACACAGATCCTAGTGTGATCCTGGGTAAGTCACTTGACCCCAATTGCCTCAGCAAAAAAAAAGAAAAAAAAATGTTTTACAAAATCAAAGAATTTGGAAGTTGGAGTTGAAAGAGTCCCTCTGGAGCTCTCCAGGTTATTACAGGACACATGACAAAAGTGGTTTGTTACGATGCCTCTGCAAGATATCCAAGAAAAAGGAAGGTACCAACTTTTGCAGGAATTTGGTGCTACTTTTTGATAGCTATAATTAATAGGATTGTTTTCCTGACATCAAACCGAAATTTATTTCTTTGAAATTTTTCTCTATTATTCCTAGTTTTGACCTCTGGAACCTAAAAAACCAAGATCAATTAATCCTTTCTGCACAGAGCTCTTCAATATCTGAAGACAGTTAACTATTCTCCACTACCTCTACTACCCTCCCTCAGTCTTTCAGGGTCTTATCTTCTCCAGGCTAAATATGCCCCAGTTTCTTCAACTAGTTCTCAAGAAAACATAGATTCAAGGTCTGTAAGCACCCTGAATGCCTTCCTCTGGACACTTAGGTTTGTCAATGTTCTTTTTAAACTATAGCACCCTGAAAAAGACAACTCAGCTGAGGACAGAGGACACTGGGACTATCAAAACTCCCTATTCCTGGAACTTCTACTTCAAAATGAATTAGCAATTTTTTGGCTCCAATATTATATGTTGGGCTTACAATTCACTAACATTCAGATCTTTTTCAAAATAATGACGAATCCTGCAGTTGGAAATTTGATTTTTTTTAACCCATAATAAGACTTTACATTTATCTTATTGAATTTCATCTTAAAAGATTCTAGACTCCCAAGTTCTTTTGGATCCTGTCAAGCTTTTATTAATTATATCAAGCCAATTAAATAAGTATGCCATCTATATACGTATTCACATCATTGGTAAAAACATTAAACAATATGGGGCCAAGTCCAAATTCCTTAGGTACTGCGCGGGAAATCTCCTGCCACTTTCATATCAACTCATTTACAACTACTTTCCAATTCTAGCAATCCAATCAGTTCTGAGTCTTTCCAAATGAATTATTTAGCCCAGTGGTCTCCAAAGTAGAGATCATGGAATGACTCTAAGGAAAGTGGCAGAAGGGGCTGCTTAACCCATGGGTGATGAATTACTAGAAGATGTGAAGACAGGTCATAACTCACCCTTAGATTTGTTTCCAACACAACTACAGTTTTCTGTGGATTCAGTAGATTGGACTTTTTAGGCAGGAAGGGTATTAAGTTAATTTGATCCAGCTACCTTCTCCAGCCAAATGCCCAAGCAAATTTCTATTCTCCCTTCCCTCCCCCAATCCCACAATGTCCCCACATTTACCCCTGGATCACAATAGTGGCAGGCTCTGTGGTACAGTAGTCAAGAAGTCAATCACATCACACTTTTTTTCATTTTTCAATGAGACTAAGTAGCACAGAATGAGCAAATGTAGAAAGATAGCAATTCTAGTATTACTTCCCCACCAAAAAAACAACCTTCTTCTGGAATTCTCTACTTAAGGAAATCACCATTCTTCCACTATCTCAAAAGCTCAACATGCTTTTTATTCCTGACTCTTTCTACAAATGAAAGTGCTCTCTTCAAAGCTACCAACCTTTTTTTTTAATTGCCAAATCCAATTGCCTTTTCTAGTTCTTCATATTTCTTGACATCTCAGCAGCATTTGATCATTCTTTCCTCTTGGATATTTGCCATCTCTTTTCTAGATCTCTTTTGATCGTCCTTCCTTGTCTGACCACTCCTTCTCAGATTCCTTTGCTACATAGTCATCCAATTATGCCCCCTAACTTGAATGGATCCCAAGTTTCTATCCTAAGCCCTCTTTTTTTCTTATTGTAAATTCACTTTCTTGCTTATTTTAATTTAATTATTTTATATAATCATATAATCATTGGTTTAATTATTACCTCATTAGAGGTCATTCCAGATCTACAGCTGCATCTACATCTACATCTACATCTACATATTTACATCTACATCTACATCTATATCTGTATCTATATAGTACTAATCTTTCTCCTGAATTCCAGCCCCACATCACAAACTGCCTAATAGGCATTTCAAACAATGTAGGAAAAGAAAGTGGAGAAGAGAGGGAATGGAAAAAGCATTTATTAAGTTCCTCCCATATGCCAGGCTAAGTGATCAAATGAGGAAAATACCTCATTTGATCCTTACAACAAATCCCCATGTTACAGATGAGGAAGCTGAAGTAACTGTCAGTCAAGTAACTTTCCCAGTTTCACCTAGCTAGCTATCACAATATCTAATCAGTATTGGAATTTAGATCTTCCTGACTCTAGGTCCAATATTCCATCCATTTAGTCATGTAGTTGTCTTTGAATGAGCCATAGGAATCTCAAACTCTATAAGCTCAAAATACCACTACTTACTTTTCTCTTCTCCCAAATACCATTCCTACAAACTTCCCTTTTACTCACATGAGTAAATGAATATACCAACATCCTTCCAGTTAATCAGGCTTGTAACCTTTTACCCTTGATTCCTCACCTTTCCTTGAGTGCACATATCTAATCAGTTGTCATTTCTACCTTTCAAATAGTTTTCACATACCTCCTCTCTCCTCAAAGTTGCCACCCCAGCTCAAGACCATATTACCTCTCACTTGCATTATTGTAAAAGCCTCCTAATTGCTCTTCCTGACCAAGTAACTTTCTGCTCCAATCTCATTCTACACAGAATTGCCAAAGTGATTTTCCTAAAGCACAAGTCTAATCATACAATTTTACGACTCAGTACACTTCCAATTATTTCCATATAATTGTTTTAATTTATTTTCTATAAGTTTTATCATGTATTATAGCACATGCAAATCATTATAAATAAGTAGATACATAATATTGGTGTTATTTGCAGAAACTTTTTACTGATATACACACAATTCAAGTTCAGAGACCACTGATATCCACACTACTGTCTTCTCCACAAAGATACTTTAGCAATGCTTTGCTAAACTCTAGATCAACTATCGCCACAGATTTCCCACGTCTAGTAATTTAATAATCTTGTTAAAAAAGAAAATGAGGTTAGTCTAGTTTGACCACTTCTTGACAAAGCCAGTAGCTCTTCATAATAATTACTGCTTCCTTTTCTAAATGTTTGCCAATCACCTCTTAATGATATATTCTAGGATTTTCCCTGGAATTAAAGCCTAACTAGCTTATAGTTTGCCAACTCTGTTCTCTCTCTATCCTCTCTCTCTCCCTTTTTTCCCTCCCTCTCCCTTTCCTTTCTCCCCTCTTTCCCTCTTTTCCTTTCCCTCTCCCTTTCCCGCTATCTTTAAAGACCGGGACATTTGTTCTTCTACATCCTCATATTAGTTCTCCTATTTTCTGTAACCTTGTTGTAATCATTATCAGCAGCTCAGGGCTTTTAGTCCCTGAAGCTATGGATCCCTGGGGTCAGGTGACCATGTGGTCAATTGTGCTCTTATTATCTCTCCTTTCTCATTTTCAGTATCAGTCCCAGTTAGTAATCTTTGTTCAGTCATGTCCAGGACAAAAGTAATTCTCCTTGGCAAAAAACAGAAGCAAGATCAGAGCAATTCTACCTTCTCTTTATTGTTGGTGATCATCAACCCATTGATAAAGCTCTGCTCTATTCTGATCGTTCTCACAATACCACCTTAAAAATCCTTTTGTGTTGATCCTTAGCATCTGTGCCAGCCAAGACTCCCGCTGAGATCCAGCACTGCTGATACAGCATTTACTGGCCACATCCTTAAGATTCATTTTCTTTTACTTGCTTTGACTTCATCCTTGCTACATTTTTGTTTTAAATCCAAATTTGTTGGGTCAGTTCCCTGTGTATCTGCATCATCAGTCTCTCCAGAAAATTTCTATTATCCCTCCTCATCAGAATTCAGTGCAATTTATGAAATATCAAGAATGTCTCTTTCCTCACTAGCTTGGCTGCATCACTTGGGTCTTGGATTGGTTTTGTGACCTAAGGAAGCACAGATTCTTACACATATATGAGAAGGCCCATAATGAGATGTAGCCTAGCAAAGGAGGAAAAAACCAGGCCTCAGAGCTGAGAAGGTCTGGGTTCAACTCTCATCTCCAGTACATATGACTGGGCAAATCAAGTAACCTGTGGGTGTTCAGTGGAATTACAAAGCAAATTCTCTAAGGCTCAAAGTTAAATTTAAATTAATGACAGGAGTTTCCTTACCTGGAAAGTTTGCCCTATCAATGAAAAAGGTCCTACAGAGAAAAATCCAATTCTATTTATGTAATGAAGAGACACCATACTATGCTATTAAATGAGAAGCATAATTAAGAATTGTCAGTACAATTCTCAAAGAAATTAAAACTATTTATAGACATATGAAAATATGCTCCAAATCATTATTAATCAATATTTGCAGAGAAATGCAAATTAAGACAACTCTAAGATACCACTACACACTTGTCAGATTGGCTAGAATGACAGGAAAAGATAATACGGAATGTTGGAGGGGATGTGGGAAAACAGGGACACTGATACATTGTTGGTGGAATTGTGAACACATCCAGCCATTCTGGAGAGCAATTTGGAACTATGCTCAAAAACTTATCAAACTGTGCATACTCTTTGGTCCAGCAGTGTTTCTACTGGGCTTATACCCCAAAGAGATACTAAAGAAGGGAAAGGGACCTGTATGTGCCAAAATGTTTGTGGCAGCCCTGTTTGTAGTGGCTAGAAACTGGAAAACGAATGGATGCCCATCCATTGGAGAATGGTTGAGTAAATTGTGGTATATGAACGTTATGGAATATTATTGTTCTGTAAGAAATGACCAGCAGGATGAATACAGAGAGGACTGGCGAGACTTACATCAACTGATGCTAAGTGAAATGAGCAGAACCAGGAGATCATTATATACATCAACAACAATACTGTCTGAGGAGGTAGTCTGATGGAAGTAGATCTCTTCAATAAAGAGATCTAGTTCAGTTTCAATTGATCAAGGATGGACAGAAACAGCGACACCCAAAGAAAGAACACTGGGAAATGAATATAAACTGCTTGCATTTTTGTTTTCTTCACGGGTTATTTATGCCTTCTGAATCCAATTCTCCTTGTGCAACAAGAGAACTGTTCGGTTCTGCACACATATAGTGTATCTAGGATATACTGTAACCTATTTAACATGTAAAGGACTGTTTGCCATCTGAGAGAGGGGGTGGAGGGAAGGAGGGGAAAAATCGGAACAGAAGTGAGTGCAAGGGATAATGCTGTAAAAAATTACCCTGGCATGGGTTTGTCAATAAAAAGTTATTAAAAAAAAAAAAAGAATTGTTAGTAGCTCAATACTGCATTCCTTTTTGAATTACTGAAACAAATTATCTCAGCATAAATCTAGTTGCCCATCTACTAGGTAGAAAGCTGGTTAAGAATATTTGACTATCAATATAAACAAAAATCCACACTTTCCAACCCATCTTATTCCTCAAAAGCGTTATTGCCATAAATGTGGCAATTTACTAATGAGGCTGAAGTAAAAAATGTGGATTTTTAAGAGTTAGTATAACCCTTACTAGACTTGGAATATACAGATACCATCAAAAGCCAAATCAAAGTACAAATAGACAAGTTAAAATATATACAGCACACAAACCACAAATAATCACAACCACTTTTTTAACTGAATGAAATAACATTCATTATGCTTAGTAATTGAGAGAATCAAATGTTAAAAAAACTAAATTATGCCAACACAAGTTCTGAGCTTCTCTTCTCTGAAAGTGACCACTTAAAGCTAAGGTCAATGTTCTTGGTGGACAGATGACCCCTAAGACCAAAGGCAAGGCAAATTGTCACCTCTAACAACCTAGCACAGAATCGGGTCACCAAAACTCAGCTCTCAATGTATGTGTAGATAGGTTAAGTGACAAGAAACATTGTCAACACTGTCATAGCCAATAAAAGGTACAATTATAAGGGAGTTAGACCAAATGCTTTACAGTAACTGATTATATCATGGGCTAGTTCTTTTTGAGTAGTAAGCAAGAGGATGCACAAGAAAAGAATGGAAGCAGCTCTACAGAACCAAAAGCAATTACAGAGACGACCATAAACAAACCAGAGGTGAAATGAAATTAGGAAGAATGCAACAATCTTCCAGCTAACTAGGTTCAAATGGTAAGGTAATAAGTGCTATAATCTAAGTAGAAAGAATATCATGAAATGTAACACATCAAATATAAAGATCTAAGACTTGAAAAGAAACTCAGGGGAGAAAGCTGTTAATATTTTTCCAACCAGGCATTCCATGGGGTATTAAAAAAAAAAAAAAAAATCTCCCTATAGAGGGACTTTTGAGTCACCCAACATTTAGGATAGTAGACCAAATGGTCTAGTTTATCAAGCACTCATCATGTGCCCAATAATGAGAAGTTTGGGCCGAGGATGATACATGGCTAGATTGCCAGTTTCGTAGCCTGCAGTGGTTACATCTACTAACACCAGGGTTTGTTCTGTTGATTGACACCTGTCCCTCTGCAGACTTCCAAAAAATTTCACTTTCTTATGTAACTCTAAACATTTCAAATAAATCATTTCCTGTTCTCTGAAACAAAAGTTGTGATTGATAATCCATCATATTAACATTGTAGGTCAATAATACACGTATTATAAACTTTTTTTTTAAGTCACCGGAAAATGAAATCCTCTGACCCTCTTTTGAGGATCAATATGCTGTTAAAAGATGGTAAAGAAGTACTGATAGTTGTGGTATATGCATATTATGGAATATTATTGTTCGGTAAGAAATGACCAACAGGATGACTTCAGAAAGTCCTGGAGAGACTTACACAAACTGATGCCGAGTGAAATGAGCAGGACCAAAAAATCATTATACACTTCAACTACAATACTATATGATGATCAATTCTGATGGACCTGGCCATCCTCAGAGTCCAATTCTTTTTGTACAGCAAAATAACGGTTTGGTCAGGTATATTTATTTTGTATTTAACTTATACTTTATATTTAATATGTACTGGCCATCCTACCATCTAGAGGAGGGGGTGGGAGGTAAGAGGGAAAAATTGGAACAAAAGGTTTGGCGATTGTCAATGCTGTAAAATTACCCATGCATATAACTTGTAAATAAAAAGCTATTAAAAATTTTTTTAAAAAAAGGAAGTACTGATAGGAGTTGGTCTAACAGGGACATGGGAGTAAAAATATAAGTATGGGACAAGAAGTCAGGAAGACCTGATTTTAAATATGACAGGCAAATATTTATTTATAAGATGGGTGACTCTGGCCAAGTCACTTCCCCTCTGTCTGCTTCAGTTTTCCCCATTTATAAAATGGAGGTAATGAACTCCTATGATGGTTATGAGGATCAGGTGAGATCAAATTTTAAAAGCTCTTAGCAAACATTAAAGGGCTAGAAATTATCTAGAAATGCTAGCTATCTCACCTTTCCTAATTTCTTTTCTAAAATATGCCATTTTAAAAGGATAAAAATGATATCAATATGTGCAGGCACAATGCAAATTACCAAATTTGCTTTAACTGAAAGAGGGCTCAATAATGACAGAACTTAATCCAGAACTTAAACTCCAAGAGCAGACAACAGAGAACATTTAAGCCAGAAAGAGTGATGGATAACACGCATTCATGCTGTCAGTAGATATCAAATTCACAAACATTCTAGTTTTTCTCCCTACTAACTAGAGAGACTGAGATAAGGGGATAGAGTTTCTTAAGATAATAAATCTTCAAATCAAATCAAATAAATCATTTCCTGTTCTCTGAAACAAAAGTTGTGATTGATAATCCATCATATTAACATTGTAGGTCAATAATACACGTATTATAAACTTTTTTTTTAAGTCACCGGAAAATGAAATCCTCCTGAATTTCCTGCCTCCTGAAGAGTCTCATAATTTTCAGTATGACAATTTTTGTATGGTGTTAGCAAACAGGTTCTCAGTAGTTAAATGAAAGACATTTCTACAGTGACTTAAGATTTGTAAAAATATTCACACACACACACACACACAAAATCTCAGTTAAATCTTGTAAATTACACTCTGATACTTAGAGAACCCCAGAGATTCTACCAAAAAGTTATTAGAAACAATCTACACCTTCAGCAAAGTTGCAGGATATAAAATAAACCCACATAAGTCATCAGCATTCTTATATATCACTAACAAAACCCAACAGTTAGAGTTACAAAAAGAAATTCCATTTAAAGTAACTACTGATTGTATAAAATATTTAGGAATCTATCTGCCAAGGGAAAATCAGAAACTTTATGAACAAAACTACAAAACACTTTCCACACAAATTAAGTCTGATCTAACCAACTGGAAAAATATTAAATGCTCTTGGATTGGGCGAGCAAATATAATAAAGATGACAATACTACCTAAATTAATCTACTTATTTAGCGCTATATCAATGAGACTCCCAAAAAACTACTTTGATGAATTAGAAAAAATAACAACAAAGTTCATATGGAAAAACAAAAGGTCAAGAATTTCAAGGGAATTAATGAAAAAAAAAAATCAAATGAAGGTGGCCTAGCTGTACCAGATCTAAAATTATATTATAAAGCAGCAGTTACTAAAACCATCTGGTATTGGCTAAGAAATAGACTCCTCAGGTCAAAAAGAGAGAAAATACACTCCTTTTAATTTGGGAAAAATTAAAGATTTGAAAAAGGGTTGCACTCTTTATGGGGCTACATCATCTTATGTGAAGATGTTACTAGATAATTTGTCTTATGAAATCCTAACCCCAAATGACTGGAAATCCATAGCGAGAACATGTCTAGAACCGGGACAAAATTTATTGTGGCTTTCAGAGTTTCATGAATTATGTAGGATTCAAGCCCAACGCAATAGGCAAACAGGAGCTATTGTACAAGTTGCTTTTGACCAACTAGCTGGTCAAGGTCAGTATGCAGAGAGTTCAGAACAGATTTATTATCCCATAACAGTGTATGAGCAAATTTCTAAGGCTGCAATAAAAGCTTGGAGTTCTCTTCTTGGACAGAAAGATGGAAATAAAGTTTTCACAAAAATAGAGCAAGGTCCCAATGAACCTTTTGCAGATTTGTGGGACGTTTACAAACAGCTGTATTAAGAACCATTGGAGATAATGCAGCAACAGAAATAATGACTAGACATTTGGCTAAGGAAAATGCCAATGGGGTTTGCAAAAGAATTACATGGGGGCTAGACAATGATGCTCCTTTGAAGGAGATCATAAGACGCTGTGCCACAGTGGGCACAAATGCTTATTATACCCAAATTATGATGAATATGGGAAGACAAGGTCCTTCTTGGAAGAGGAATTCTAGAGAAACTCGTCGATATTTTCAGTGTGGAAAAGTTGGACATCTAAGAGCCCAATGTAGAAATGGAGATAAAGTGAGAAGACAGAGTGAGAGAAAACCCAAAACACCATGTCCAAAATGTAACTGAGGCTTTCACTGGGCCTCTAAATGTATATTGACCCAGAGGAATGAGAGGCAGGACCCAGCTCCAAAGTATCAATCAAAGGACAGGTGGGGCATGATAGCAGCTGAGGTTACACCCAGAGAGCCTTTAGAAATTCAGGACTTTGATGTCATCAACCAACAGAAAAGCAATCAGGATTACAGTTGGGAAGAATACAGGCCTTTTAAGACAACAAGGCAATATCTAGTGCAAACAGCTCCAATGTAATTACCAGATGATGAGGAGAAATCCCAAATTTGGTAAATAGAAGGGAATTAGGTTAACTACTTGGGGAAGAGGATCTGCTTATATTTCCACAGATGGAGAAAGAATCAGATGGCTGACAATGAGACTGTTAAAAGGACTTTTAAAATCTTCAGGAATCATTGGATTTCCTAAGACAAGATGAGACTGTTTTAGTTCTTGAAGAACCAGCAAGAATCATTGGATTCCTTGAGATGAAAAAATTTGTTGATGAGACTTTTGCAGTACTTCAGAGTTTACAGGAACTATTGGATTCCTAGCACATGAACTAATGGACAATGGAATCCTTTTTGGACTATTTCTAGGACTTATGGACATTTGTAAATTTTCAGGATGATTCATGTTATTTGTTACATTACTACTAGCCTGTGTTATATTGCTATGTGCTTATGTAAATTATATATAATGCCTCCCATATTGATGGATTTATGTATAGCATGTATATCTGTTTCAAAGTCTGGCCCATATTCATGGATTTATGTGTACCCGTTTCAAGTGAGCCCCTTCAGAAACCCGCTAATCTGATTTGACTTCCTATTTCCTTTGGTGTTTTCATCTCCCTTCCTGAGGTGTCAGGGAAGGCGTGATCACCATTTTGGGGGGTTCTCACTTCCTTGAGAAGTCAGGGAGGTCATGACCATCCTATGTTCTAAAACAAAAGAAAGGGGGAGATGTTGGAATCTTTATAAACTGCTAACTAATTAGAGATGATCTAATCTTACAAGATGTTTTGGGCCAGAACCTGAAACAAGGTACTAAGTAGAACTAATTAGTACAATGCTTGTGTTTACACCTTTACTCATTGGAGTTCACAAGTATGCCAGCTTCACAAAGTAAACTTTGTAACTTTGTGGATTCACACCTCCCTTAAAGCTCTTAGGGCCAGAGAGCACTATGGGAGAAAACCCATAATTCTTCTCTCTCATATCCCACAATTCCTCTCTCTGGTATAAAAGAAACAGACAGAGGTTCTTGGACAGATTTCACCGGAATGACATGAAGAGTGGTGCTGGCTCTGGAGGCTGAAGAAAGCAGAGGCAGAAGCAAAGGACAAAGTGGCAAGAGCTCTTGGAACCAAGCAGAGAGATAGGCCTCTAAGCTAACCGGGCTATGTTGGAGATAATAAAAGATCTGAACTTTTATCACCTGGCTGCATTTGGGAAGAAGATCACCACAATTATTAATCAGAGAAATGCAAATTAAGACAACTCTGAGATACCACTACACACCTGTCAGATTGGCTAGAATGACAGGAAAAGATAATACGGAATGTTGGAGGGGATGTGGGAAAACAGGGACACTGATACATTGTTGGTGGAATTGTGAACACATCCAGCCATTCTGGAGAGCAATTTGGAACTATGCTCAAAAACTTATCAAACTGTGCATACCCTTTGATCCAGCAGTGTTTCTACTGGGCTTATACCCCAAAGAGATACTAAAGAAAGGAAAGGGACCTGTATGTGCCAAAATGTTTGTGGCAGCCCTGTTTGTAGTGGCTAGAAAGTGGAAAATGAAGGGATGCCCATCCATTGGAGAATGGTTGAGTAAACTGTGGTATATGAACGTTATGGAATATTATTGTTCTGTAAGGAATGACCAGCAGGATGAATACAGAGAGGACTGGCAAGACTTACACGAACTGATGCTGAGTGAAATGAGCAGAACCAGGAGATCATTATATACCTCAACAATGATACTGTTTGAGGATATATTCTGATGGAAGTGGATCTCTTTGATAAAGAGAGCCTTAATTGATCAAAGATGGACAGAAGCAGCTACACCCAGAGAAAGAACACTGGGAAATGAATATAAACTGCTTGCATTTTTGTTTTTCTTCCCGGGTTATTTATACCTTCTGAATTCAATTCTCCCTATGCAACAAGAGAACTGTTCGGTTCTGCACACATATATTGTATCTAGGATATACTGTAATCCATTCAACATGTAAAGGACTGCTCGCCATCTGGGGGAAGGGGTGGAGGAAGGGAGGGGAAAAATCGGAACAGAAGTGAATGCAGGGATAATGCTGTAAAAAATTACCCTGGCATGCGTTCTATCAATAAAAAGTTATTTAAAAAATAATAATAATAATAAATAATAAATTACACTCTGACATTTGTAGTATAAGTATTATTTTACAGATGAAGAACTGCCTCTCTAGAGGGTTTTGGTGACTTTCCCATGAATACAGCTTTATCTCCAATATTTCAAAAACATGAAATTATGTAGTTAACTTGTCATTAAAGCAAGTCTCATCCTCTCCACAACTTAGTAAATTATCTTCATGAATTGCTTTTGTTGAAAATATCCATCATCTTTCTGATGGAAAGCCTCTCTTGCCTTGGCCAAACTGACTCCTTGACAACAAATTCAGAATTCTAGCTCAGCCACATCATCTGCTCTCAAAGCACACACCTTCAATTACCTACACCCCACTAAACAGGATGCTCAGGCATTACCAGAATAAAACTTCAGCACAAAGACTACAAAAAATACAAAAGTTGTTGACATCTATTTAATATCCCATGAAATAACTGTCTTAAAGTAGTTGGGGTTTTACCCCCATTAAAATCTAAAAATTATTCTCTTATTAAGAGTTATATAGAAAACAAACACAAAAGCCCACTTCTCAGGAGAATCTAAAAATTCTACAAGTAGGCATCTCCAAGTGCCTTCCTCTTTTTTCTGTGTGAATGATAAAAAATAATCTATCTTGGGTACTACTGCTGGCACAAAAACATTTATTAAATAGAAAACTTAACCACATTCTACTTCATCTTAACTTCTCTTTGAAAGAGCTATGACTTCATGGCCAGTGTCTGAAATCACACAGTACTGATATTCTGATGATCAATGATTTTACTAGCAAAGATTTTTCTCCTTCCTAAGGATACCAAATGAGAATGAGTATAAATCCTCCAAGTGAAGTCATTACTAATAAAGTCTTAATTAGTTGAATTATCAATTACTTTCAAATAAAGTTGGCAGATTAGAGTTTAAATCCCTTTTCCCAAATCTTCCCGACTAGAATGAGAAGAATGAGAATTTTCAACTTCCCTACTTCAGTTCAGAAAAAATATCCATAAAAACACATTATTATTGCAATTATACCTTTTCTAATAATAAATATATCAAGTCTTATTTTATCCTCTAAGATAATCAAATTCAATGTATAATTACACACCATATACAAATTACTACCGCAGCCTTGAAATATAATTTGTCTATCTTTTGTAAATTACCCAGTTTATGATGGTTAGAAATTTCTGAATTAAAAATAATCCAATTCATAAAGCTAAAAGATAAACGCATTTAAAAAAACTAAACTCTCAAGAGTAACCAATCTGAATTATTCTCATTAATTGTCCAACATTTCCCAAATATATGTTTTCAGAGAATTTTCACATGCTCAAATTTTGAGACTCAAAATAAAAATTCCTATATGCTTAGAGCAACTCTACTTTAACTGGCAAAAAAAGTCTTCAGTAACAGCTAGCCAAAATCATCTTTGCCAAACACCTTGTAATGTACAGAAATTAAGTTATGGTAATGCAGATTCCTCAGTATTAAAAGACATTTTTCATCCCTTTATGTGAAGAAAAACTTCCAAATGCAAAGATAGATCTAGCATCTGGGTAATTCCAGAAGTTAATTAAAAAAGGAAGGAGAACAAGAAATAGTAATTTTTTAAATAATACATGAATAATAAATAATACATTAAAAAGTATACAAAAACCAATTTTTAAATTGAAAAACAAAACAAAAAGATCTGTCCAATGCAGGACATCAAAGGGAATATCATCTTGTTGAAAAAGGTGGGTCAAACGCTGAAATCAGATCCATACACAAGAGCCATCCATATCTAATTTAAGAAACAGAGTAAGCTTAACAGCGTAACAAAATGGAGTACTTGTGTTTTTACTTAAAGAAAATGACTTAAAAACTTTAATTTAAAACCTAAACAACTCGAGCCTAAAAACTTTAATCCAGAACAAGATTTTAAAACAAGTTCAAATATACCTTGGAAAGTAGTATTTAAAGTGCATAATTTAAATCTAAATGCTTATATACACAATTCTATGTTTTTTCTCTTAATTCAGAAGAGAAATACTTTCTATTTACTATGTTTCCAGTCCAAATATAATAATTTATTTGCAACAGTCAAGTAATAACCTAGCCCAAGTAAAAATAATACTCCAGTGCTCTTTTATCACACTGATGTGGGTACAGATTACAACACATCCATGTCTTCTCATCCTCTTCAGCTCCTTTGTTAAACTCCCCATAGCAGATCCACCCAGAGGCTGGGTGGTCTTCCTCTACATCTCTGTATTTTGTGGGAACACCCATGAAGCACATAGGCTCTCTATACATTAAGCTTCATCTCAATACATGATGCCCCCTCTTTTTAAGGTGTATAGTTCTGAGATATTTTTCAAGAATTTTTCTGATGTACAATTCTTCAATGGTAACATTTTACAGCTTGTTTCTTTGCTCCCCATGGATCTCTCCACTGACACTCAGGGACCCACACTTTAATCATTCACAGATTATGGAACTGCAGCATTACCATTATATAGCATTACCCAAAGATAGTAAATAAATGATTAGTTTAATAATCTCAAATATTTTTCAGAAATGAAGTCTACTTTGTGAAACTGTTTGGAATTCATCAAAAATTATAATTGCTGTTATTGTAAATACCCAAATAAATCAGCATCCATCAAGCAGTATGAAGTCCGGTAAGTAGTGCAGAGAATAAACATTAGGGTTCTGAAAGAAGAATTAGCAAAGTCTAGTCCACTGATAATTTTAAAACCAATTAATCCTTACATAATGTAGTATCACAAAAACTAGAAAGAGTAAGCCATATTTACACAGATTGCCTATCAGTTTAGCAAAGAAATTGGGGGTAAGGTGGGAGATGTTCCACTTCATAGCCCTAGTTTTATTAGTAGTAAGTTTTAGAAGAACCAATTTAACACAGATAAGGGATAGTGTCAATAAATTCAAAAATACTTACTGCTCTGCTACTGGGCTTTCTCCCAGAAAAATAAGCAAATTTTACTCTAAAATTCCAAAATGTACAATGACAACTCTAGGCTAACATTATAACAGCAGACTCTGATCACCTAAATATCCTAAATACCAATTTTATTTCCAATAGAAGCCAGGAATTTTTAACTGAAATTCAATGGATGATCCGTTTGATTTTTGATGGTCCATGTGATTTTGGGCAATAAGGAAGGTACAAACAGGCTATGAAATAATTTCGTTAAGGTAGTAATTTTAAATACAATAAAATCCTTTTTTTTTTTTAATTTAGGTCTTTGGTTTTACTTATAGACTGGAGAATGTCAGTACAAAAGAAAGGCCAGTAGATGAATAAAACTTGAGCTAAGACCCTTGGAGATAAGGGCTGTTTAATTGTTGCCTTTGTCTTCCAAGAGTGGGGCACACAGAAGTCCCAATACCAAAGCAGAGTGTGATATTTCCTAGGTAATGCTGAAAGATGCTTGAAGATAAGTGACATAGTCCTTGTCTTTAAGGACCTTCCACTCTACATGGAAATAGGCATATAAACAAAAAGAACTATAAAATGAAATAAAAGAAAAGTGCATAAAAAGCATTGAGGGGGCAGCGTAGTAGTGGCTGGAGAAGAACCTGAGCTCAGCTGGGGTCAATCCCTTTCTTGTCCAAGTGTATAATCACAAGAGTTGGACTGGGCCAGGCCTTTTTAACCTCTCTTATGTAAAGTTCTCCTCTGCAAGTCTGATGAAGCCTAATGATGCCTTCCCAAATATGTTTTTAAATGCATAAAAAGACAAATACATAGTAATGCAAGGGAAATCAACGTCATTTAAACTGTTATTAAAATATTGAAAATACAAGTTCCTGGATCACAGGTTAAGAACCCCTGCACTAGAGGATTTCTAAGGTCTCTTCCAGCTCTCTACATATTCCCCCAATTGCTATGAGAGGAAGACAAGTTGAGGCTGAGGGTTTCAAAGCCCTCAAGCTCCTCACAGCAGATTCCAGGATACCCAAAAGTAATAACATCCTGAACCTCTCAGAAAAGCCAACTGCATCTTATATAGATGAAGAGTACTCCATCAAAAGATTTCATTATTTATCTCTAAATCTGTACATGTCACTTAATAAAGATTTTCCTTTAACAATTGTTTTTGTTAATCACTTTTTTATGAAAAAATTGAGCAAATATTTAATCTATTATTGTTGCTTTGAGGATATAAAAGTAACACAGTAACTCAATATATTCAGTAAGTTTCTATACATAATATTCTAATAGTAACGACACAGTCTCTTCTGGTCTCTCTAGGCTTCTCACTAACGTTAATCAAAGGATCTGAAATGTCTAGATTTATCATATGACAGAGATTGTAATGAGCAATTTTATCTAAATCTAAGGATTTAGAGGGCAACCAGATGACACAGTAGATACAGCATCAGATCTGGAAGGGCGGTCTGAATTCATATTCAGCCTCAGGCACTAGCTGTGTGATTCTGGGCAGGTGGCTGTCTGCCTCAGTTTCCTCATCTGTAAAATGAGTGGGAGAAGAAATGGCAAATCACTCCAGTATTTTTGCCAAGAAAACCCCAAATGGGATCATGAAGAGTCAGACATGGCTGAAACAACTGAACAACAGTAGTTTAGAAAGCAATTCTCTACTCCAATTAGTTTTTATATTTACCTAACACTTCACAATATGCTTCTCTTTAGCACAAAAGCATAAACAAATGTTATATGAGTTGTCAGAATCAATTGGAAAAGAATGTTTGAAGGCTAATGAAGAAAGAAAACTCTTGACAGTTCAAACTCAGAAAGTCACAGACACAAAATCTCTTTAGATCTCAGCAGGAAACTTTTGCTAAGATTACCTCAACACCAGTACTTATAGAAATTTATAGAATTTCTAGGGTACATAAGGCTTTTCCATCAAACACACATCTCATAAGAGATATGTGAACTCCATAAACTTTCAAATAACAGAAGAATTCTAATTAAATGGAGATTACTCAACATACATCACATAGATCACATCGTAAACAGAACACATGATTTATTGTGCAATATAACTGCTTAAACATAAGATTTTGCATTGTCTTTGAGTTTAGGAGTCTTTCATTTCTTAATACCTTCATTAAGAAATTCAGAGATCAATAAAACTTCTCTGTTTGAAGGAGAATTTCAGTTTCTAAGTTCTGAATCTCCCTCTGATTCTGAGGTTTTTAATCTAAAGTCCATTAAATAATTTTTTTAATAAGTATATTTCAATTTAACTGCTTTCCCTCTACAGTCCTATATATTTTATTGTATGTATTTAAAAACATAATTTTGAGGAAGGAGCCCCTAAACCCATTAGATTACCAAGGGGTCTTGCCTTTAAAATTTGTAATAAAATAAAGATTATGAGTATCTCATCTTTCAAAAAGAAATTACTTTTGTTAAAAAGATTACCAATTATTTTGATTTGACTGAAAGCTATTTCAGAAGCTAATGATTCCAAATGACAATTAGCTTCAACTAAAGCATTTAAGTCTTGGGAGAGGCAAGTATTTAATGCAGGATTGATGAATTAGAATAAACATTCAGTTTTCACTAAAGACATAGTGTCTAAATATCTGCATTCAAGTTTGAAGATTTTTTTTTAAAAATCACAGTAGAAATAAAGAGATATCTAAAGTTTATTTTTAAGTGTTTGAAGGACTACATACTTTTTTAAATAAGAATTTGAAATAAAAATTCTAAAATTAATTCTTGATATTAAATTTCACACTTAACATGAAGTTTAGTAAGGTCTTCTTTCTTTAGAAAAAACATTATAATATATTTAACTTATATTTTAACATATTTAACATGTATTGGTCAATCTGCCATTGGGGAGAGGGGGTGGGGGGAAGGAGGGGAAAATTGGAACAAAAGGTTTTGCAATTGTGAATGCTGAAAAATTACCCATGCATATATCTTGTAAATAAAAAGCAAAAAAAAAAAATTTTTTTTTAAAGAAAAACAGTCCAGATTTATCTCACAATATGGAACATCATTCATATCCAAAGAATACAGAATATCATTAGTACTCAAAAAAATAAAAAGTTTTCAGAAGTGAAAAGGCTTTCTTAAGATTTCCCAAAGTTATCAGCTTCTTTGACACAAAATTATCACTTGAGTACCATGCCTTTCTGCAAACCATTAGGAATCTTTTTGAAAGAACCCTCCCCCCCCAAAAAAAAACCCTCCAATTGTCATGTTACTATCACAATAAAGTTAGAATAATCAAAAGAATCAAAAAAGGATTAATTTATTTTCATCTGGCCTAATGCTGCACTTTTTTGGTTACTTTTAATTTTAAATTTTGTGCAACTATCTACTCAGTAACTTAAATGTTTGCTCATCTTTATTCATTAAAATATATATATACGTACAATAAACAGTGGTGATCATCCCAAATTTTAAAAGTAACTTCTATTACTCTAAAATAGCTTTTAAAAAGTGTGAGCGTTACTCCTGGAAATAGTAATTCCCTCAAAGGAGTTCCTATGTTGGGGTTTTAAAGCATTTCCTTAGGCTTCAATTTCATAGGCTATATATTTGAATTTACCAAGTGTTAATGCTTGCAGTAACATGGCAATGGATTCGAATGATTAAGAGTCACAGGTTACTTGGCTTTTCCAACATGAGAGAGGAACTACTGATTCATTCCTGGCCAAACCAGTTGAGCAGCTTGCCTTCTGTCAAATGGAGACATTTCTAAAGCCAGCTGAAAGGTGCCAGGTCTACTACCGATCTCCCCGCAACCTCAAGGCCAGGACCCTAACTTCCCAGCCCTACAAGAATAACAGCTGACACATTTCTAAGTCTTTCTCCTTTCAGCACCGCTCTACCTTTCCCTCCCAAACCATAAACTTTACAGCAGACATAGAATCAACACTAAACAGTTACCCCAAGGACTACTCTGAGGAGCCCCCCGAAACCAGCGGAGTGATAGTCAGCCCCGTCCCCCCACACACACCCCTTCTCCTTCAGGTCAGCACCTACACCCTTATTCCTCCAACAAACTGGCAACAGTTACATTTCTGTAGATAAGAATTTCGCAGAATTCGTGTTATCTCCCTCGTTTTGACAAATAATTTCCACGAGATTCGAGACCTTTAAACTCACGGGGTTCCCCCAATACTCTCAAATTGACTCAATATTTTTCCTGGCTTTTCCTCCACTTTCGGCTGGGACTCCTGTCCTCTCCGGCTCCCTTCAAGGTCCGGATAAAAGCCCTTCCCGACTCTCTCGGCTAGCTACCCAACTGACCACACTGTCCACCCAAGTTGGCAAGAGCCCCCGCCCTGTCCCCCGTCGGATAGTGGGCAGTCTTCTGCTTTTCTTTGTAGCTCTTGCCCATCCCAGTGGCCGGATGGCTCGTAGTAGGTGCTTAATAAATGCCGAGCCGGACCGCCGGCATCTCTCCCCGCCACTCCCACAGGCCCGAGGAGGACAACAGCCCCCAGAGTTAAGTGAGAGAAGACAAGGATTAAAGGGATGCGGGGGTCGGCCCGGGGACACAGAGGAATGGGAGAGTCTCCCCCTCCCCCAGGTAACCATCCCCACGGAGAAAGCGTCTACTACGCGCCGGGCGTGGGAGCCGGAGTTTCTACCGGCCTGGCCAAGCGGGGAGGGGGAGTAGGGGCCCGCCCTGTATCCGTCTCTCCGGGGGGCCTGGCGGGACACTCACCGCGATGACATTGACGAAGGTGGTCTTGCCCGAGTACTGCAACCCCACCAACGTCAGCTCCATCTCTTCCTTCCAGAAGAGCGAGCGGAACCAGTCCAGGAGCCGGGAGATGAGCGCCAACATGATGGCGAGGGCGGGCGGCTTCCACGCGAGCGACACGGATCCCACACGCCAACGGCTCGGCCGGCCCCGGGAAGCGACGCGGACGGGGACGGAGACAGGGACACAGACAGGGAAACACGCAGAGGCGGCGGCGGCGGCAGCGGCCGGAGCCAGGAAGCCGAGAGAGCGGTCATATGACTCGGCCTCCCCTCCACGCCCCGCCGGCCTGCACGCACGGCAAGAGCGGCACGCCTGCGCCGGCGAGCCTCCCTTGGAGCCTACAGCGGCCCCTACCGGACGGCCTGACACGGGAGGCCCGAAAGTCCTGCGCGCCCCGCTCCGCCCCGCCCCTCGGAGAGTGTCAGAGCGCGAGCTCCTGTCAATCATCCCATGCTAACTCCCGCAGGGGAGCTGAAGCTCCCTTGGTTCCTACGCTCCTTCCTTTTTTGAAGGCGGAAGAGTAAGAGGCGGAGGAGGAGAAGTAGGAGGACTTCCAAAAAGCCAAACTGCCCAGCATTCTTATGTTAGAGCCATAATGCGTAGCTTTTTTTTTATGTTTTTTTAGAGCTATGGCCAATTTAGTAACTTTAGGGACTTCGTTCCAAATTGCATCCAGAATAGCCGCACCCATAGACTCTATCCTGGGCCGCCTCCAGTCTGGCCACAGGACCCTGATGGCTCCGGAAGGGAAAGTGACCCCGGAGACTTTGCACAGCCCTCCCTCCCTTAAACCCGCTGTCACTTGCATGTGGTGC
Source organism: Antechinus flavipes (assembly GCF_016432865.1). Classification (NCBI taxonomy): domain Eukaryota; kingdom Metazoa; phylum Chordata; class Mammalia; order Dasyuromorphia; family Dasyuridae; genus Antechinus; species Antechinus flavipes. Next base: position 43,274,341 of record NC_067398.1, on the reverse strand, counting down.
CATCATCTCCTTGGAGGATGAAGGGCTACTCACAACAGTCAGCGGACACTTCCGGGTACCTATGAATGTTTGTTACAAGGTTTTCTTTTTCTCTTTTTTCAGGAGACAGGGCGGGAGGAAAGTTTGAGAGGAAGGAGAAGGTAAAGCACGGGAAAGAAAAAAAAAAAAACTAAAAGGTCCCCCTGAGTAATTTCTTGTTAATAGAAAATATTTTGGAGAAATGGAATAAAAGAGGCCATCAAAGAAATGGAAAAAAAAAAATACAGTTCTCTTTTCCACAGCTATTTCTTAGTATTGAAAAAGCTGATATTTATATAGTGCTTTAAGGTTCCCAAAGTTATGCTATTATATTATTAGTCATCTGCAGAGTTATTTGCTAATGATTTGCCCAAAATCACTCACAAAGCTAGTAAGGCAGGATTTAAATCAAATCCTTTTGAATTCTACCGGCTCGTGCCACCTACCTGCCATTAAAAAGTACTGGACTGTAAGAAACCAGAGCCCCTGACTTCAAATACTAACGTTACCTACCCTACCCTGTCCCCCAGCTAGATCTGTTTGGGAGAATCCCTTAAATTCACTAAACCTTCCTTTCCTTACTTATAAAAATGAACTACTCTCTAACATGTTTCCATACAAAAAAGTTATAGATTGGCATTAGGGGAAGGAGTTTCCACACCGGGAGTATGGAAGTGAGGAAATCACAGGCCCAGATTCCACACTTCAACCTTTCTTCTCCCTCAAAAAAACAAACAAATAAACCCCCTCAATCCCAACCCCTGCAAAATAACTTACATTATCTACTTCATGGTGTTTTACAACCTTTCTGGAAACATGTGATGTATTCTAAATAGTTTGCCTTTCCTTGAGAAAAAATACAAGGCACAAGGTAGCAAAGCTTTGTATTTGTTTCCTAGAGGAAAAGAGCAAGGTAGAATGAAGCAATGAAAATTCCCCATATAATGTTATTATTGCTGCGATCTGCCAGTGGTACAGTGGAAAAAGCTCTAGTTTTAGAGTCATGGCTCCTATGTTCAGATTTTAATTCCAGGGACGGTTAAGTGATAGAGTGATTAGAGCACCAGCTTGGAGTCAGGAAGCTCTGAGTTCAAATCTAGCTTCAGATACTTAATAGTTGTGTTACTCTGGGCAAAGCAGTTAATTCCACTTGCTTTCCTCCCCCCCTTCCCCTCCTCAAAAAAAAAAAAAAAAAAAAAAAGTTTTTTAATTTCCCTGCTTACTTTCAATGGCACATTAAGAATGTTACCCAACCTCTATACATTTGTAAAATGAAGGGATTAAACTAAACAATTTGCATAGTCCCTTTTCTAAATCTATGGTATGATTTAGTCAACATAGATCATCATTACATGAATATAAGCAGATGCTGCCCTCGAGGAGTTATATTCTACTAAAGGAAATTAATCCTTAATTAACGTTAGTGACCTGGTGTACATTTTTCTTTAAAAGAAATAACTAATTATGAATTCATCAAAAATTCAACAAATTATGCATTGGTGAATTTATTAACCAAATGTAGGTGTTAATGCTGGAATAAATATTAGATTCTGATGGGATTTGTATAGATATCAAATATTGGGATTTGGTCATGTGAAGAATTTCACAATGGCCATTCTCTTTGACAAAAGATGGGTTTATTTAGGAGAAGAGGTTACAGACAAAATGAAGTGATATGATTGACACTGGGTAAATATGAAAGAGTTGGGAAAGCATATAGTTAGCAAGGAAAGGATTTTTAACAATTAACAATGGAAAAGACAAGTTTCCTAGTGGAATTCACAACTAATCAGGAGAAAGGAAATACACCATGAATTGGGAATATACCATTGACTTGCAGGCTAGATCCTAAAAGGGGTTTAGCATTCTAAAAGAGTTAGTTATAAGAAGAAGAAAGACACCATGAGACATGAAAGGAGAATAAGAATAGAGATACTATATGACATGGGAGATGTAAGAGGGGAAAGACACCATGAGGCAGAAGGCTATGGGGGACTGTGAGGGATGTAGAAGACCCTTACCCAAAATGACTACTTAGAGATCACTCAGTAGAAGGCAGAAAAGTTGTTTATTGAAAACCTCTGGAGGATGAGCCATCCCATAGCAAGATAAGAAAGAGAAAGCTCGTGGTAGGAGGGCTAAAGAAGTAGTAAAGATACATAGCTTTTATACAAGAAATTACATCACAAGTAAGAGAGCATTGAGAAGGGGAGGGGGAGGCATCTAATTGGTTGTTGCTATTCGGGGAGATTGGAATGGAAGGTTTCTGTTTCCCTAAAATCTCCTGATTTCTAGGAAACAGAAAGTCAGGCCTTCAGGCTTAATCAAGCAGACAGTGGTCCAGCTAATAGACTAAATATTGATAAATGTCAAATACCAATAAATGTCATCAGTTCAGGTTAAGTAAATATATTTCTAGCTGGCCAAGGCTCAAGTATATATGAGCCTGCACATATTTATACAGGTCATAGGGGAGACACAGAAATAATAAAATACAGAAAAAGAATTCATACATTCCTGTAAGTTCTTCACCTTATCTATTCCCCACAGGGACTAACTCAAAAGGGGTTCAGCAAAGATGGCATGGGCCATGAACAGATTTATAAAAGAAACTTAATTTCAGGAGTTTGACATAACTTGGATTTCTGGCTGGAAACAGCAAGGTGGGGCTACCCACAGCCACCACAGAGGATGGAACTATAAGATTGACTGAACTCCATCAGTACCCTTCTTGCTTGCCTCAGGGAATAATTTTATCAGTACTTTAGACTTTTATCAACTCCCCTTAGTTACTCTGAACCTCATCTGATTCTACCTAATCAAATGCCATCATTTTATAGATAAAAAGCTGAAGTCCAGAATGATAAAGGAATGTGACCAAAGTCACACAGGCAATGAGTACTAGAACTGGAATTTGAAATTAAGTTCTCAAATTCCAAGTCCAGGACTCTTTCCACTACCATTTGCTGCAAATTTAACAAATATTGATTATAGTATCATTGAATTTTAGAGCTAGAAGCAGGCGTATGCCAGTAAATGTTTAACAATTAGTTCTCCAGGGAATAAAATGAATCCAGGATACACTTTTAAGTTGAATCTACTATATCAACATTTTCTCCATCACTCTCTTAAGTCGGGACAATCAACAAAATGATAATTCAAGCACTGATTTTTGGTATTTGTTATTTTGAGGGTATAAATGTTCACACTAAATATTTAACAATGGGCTCTTGAGGACAGTTTTAGCATACTCCTCTTTATAAGGGATCTTGATACCGTCATACCTTGTAGACTTGATCCCCCAGTCCACACAGCCCATACTGATAAAGGAAGCTCTACTAAAACGTACATGACAGGCCTCTGCCTGAATCCTCCAGTAAGAGGAGCCCCACAAATTCCCAAGGTGACCCATGCCACTTTGGACCTGCTTTAATTGTTAGGAAGTTTTTCTTGTCATCAGATCCTTTGCTGCAGCCAGTCTTGCTTATCCAGCGTTGCACTTGGTTCTTTCCTGTGGGACCAAGCAGAATAAATGCAATCTTTCAACAATAGTTCAACTATCCAACATCCACCTTTAAATCTGGTCCTTATCGGCCTTCTTAAAAGAAATAAAAAAGGGAAGGGGAAAATTGCATAATAATATACATTATGTTTAATACACATTAAACATAGCATATATGTTTTATATATATAACAAAATGTATATTAATTATGTATGTGAGTATTACATGTTAATATATATTAACAAATCATAAATAAAAGTGCCTTGATAAAAATCCTATTCAGATTTCTCATTGAGATTGTGAGGTGCTCTAGGTTCTTATAGATTATGCTAGAAGTGCCCAAGTTCTGAGCTCTAGCCTACCAGAAAGACTATTAACACCTACCTAACCAGATTGTGAGACTATGGCCCTATCTGGCACAGTGGAGAAAAATGGTGAATTTGAGGCCAAAGGATTGAGTATAATCTAGAGTCTGCTATTTATTATTACATACTGGGGGAGGGGAGTAAATTCATGCACAGAACTCCCTGGAGAATGTCTAAGAAATGGCTAAGGCACTTTCTCCAGAAAGTCATGGTGTTGATATTTATGTAAAGGATGTCCCTTGTGATGGACGTGTAGACATCCTATAACTGCTTGTGGTCACCTAATCCATGGTAGAGAGGAAGCTCTTTGATTGGCTACAAAGACATTTTAAAAAGGCCTATTAGCTTCAGTTATTGCTTCTTAGTCCACTTTTGTTTTGGGGGAATCCCAGTGACACCCAATGAGATGTCTATCAGGGCTATCAGGATAAAGATGTTTAGCATAGGTCTATAATAAATATTGATTGATTGGAAGGCTCAAAGGCTTTCCCCACTCTGAGGCCATGTGGCCCCAGAAATGGGCTTCAGAACTTTGGTTTTTCTATTCTAGGTGAAGGGAGTATAACTTCTGCTGTCTTGGGAGCTGTGATAAGAATGGAAAATGTCTCAACTTCCTGAAAATCCAGGATTCCCATTGTCCCACTAGAGCAGGGAACAGTCTTTAGGAATGACCTCAGGCCAACCCATAGCTAAGACAAAGATTCATCAGGCAGAGATCAGGCATGAATTTGATGGAACCAATGTTCTATAGAAACTGAGCTAAGGTAAGCCTACTCCCCAGAGACCAGTATGGTATCCGGGAGAATATCTGGGAGAATATGCTCCCAAAATCTTGGAAGAAGAATGCTTGTACATTAGTTCTTTGTAGTAAAGGAGATATAAAAATCAATCACTGTGATACATTTAAATTTAACTTCAGCGCTAGGCACCAGATCCTAATAATGCCAGGATCTAACTTAGAAGGGCTTGAGTAGAGAGAGAAGAATCCTTGACTCCTCAAACTAACCCAGAACCCTGAAGGGTGGGATGTAGCAAACCTGACTTTGAGAGAGAAGTACCTGTAATTTATTAGCCAATAATTAGCCAATTAGACCTTAAAGAAGTCACCATAAGTGCAACTATCAGGAGGAAAGTTCTATTAAGTAAGGATCAACCTAGGTGAAAACAAAGAGGTTCAGGAGATTAATTATTTTAGTCATGGAGATCCAGACTTCCAGACTACTTAGAATGTTCAAATGAATCCATTATGAATGTCTTCTTCAAAAACAGATTCAGGAAATCATGGGCCTGGTGGGATGCTAATGACATCATGAAAAATGAAATTGAAATTAACTATGTCTAAACAGAAAATGAAAGATTAAAGACAACTATCATTTCAGAATCATCCATCTGTGCAATAAGATCTTTCATTGTTTTGTTAAAATATTAAAGTATATGCAAAATTGGAAGAAAGAATCAAGAAAAAAATTTGCAATTATGAGAGTTCTGATTTGATCTGTTTAAATAAGCTCTATTTGCAAAGGAAAAAAGTTGGAAATCAACTATGTGTCCAACAACTGGGGAATGGTAGAACAAATTGTGATTTCTGAATATAATAAAATGTTGATTACAGAAGAAAAAATGAATTTGAAAAAATTGCAAGAAATGGAAATTTTTGTATGAATCGATTTGGAGGGAAAACAGTAGATTCAAAAGGAAATTATCTAAACTGACTGCATTATGTCAACAAAGACAACGTTAAATAAGGATAAAAATCAGAATAAATAATACAGTACTGTTATGGACCAGAACTTGAAACAAGGTGCTAAGTCAGTGGGATTGATAGAGACAATGGTTATATAGCATAGTGCTTAACAGACTCTAGTTCAGTACATGTACTTAGTACTTACTATAGTTCCACAAGATTCACACCAATGATGAGAGAGGATAAAAGCGCAAACAAGCTCAGCCAGGATGAGAACTAGGGAAGACCAGAGAAGTGGTGGTAGTCCTCCTGCTTCCCCACAAAAACCAAGACATATTGGGAGGACCTCAAGAAGCTGGCAGAAGCAAAGAAGACAGGACTGGTGGTGGGAACCAAGGAGAGAGATAGGCCTCTAAGAAAGCTAACCGAGCCCCAAGAAAGGAGACAAGACTTGAAAAGAGACAATAAAGTGTCTGCACTTGTGATTACTGAACAGAAACTAAGGCTGCCTCCACAAGCCCCCCAAGAAACCTGCTCCCAGAGAACATTACACTTTAGAAAAGAATATTACACAGTACAAACAGGTTTCTTTTTAACAAACAGTAAATGACAAAAGAGAGGAACTCTGTAGGTGGATTAGGGCCAGCATTAGAGTCAATATGTCCCAACTTCAGGTCCTCCTTGGACACACATTAACTGATGTTGGTGGGAACCAGGTGGACTCACAAATGAATTGATGGAAAAAACAGTGTCTTACACAGATGAAACAACAGGATCAAACGAAACAAACAAAAACAACAGAAGTGTACTGTTTGTGTGCTTACTAATCACAAGAGGACCATGGGTGTTCAGGAAGACGAGTACCTCTGGCATGATGGCTGTCTTCTCCTTTTCAGGAACACCTCCTACTTCTGATGTCCCAACTCTCCCAATTTTCTTTTCCCAGCTCTTTCTAAGCTCTTTCTAAGCTTTCACAAGTTCTTCACATTCTGCCTACTAAGAGCTCCCTTCAATTGCCAGGAGTTAACCAATGTTCCATACAAGTCCAATTTTTTGTCTTTCACACTTTTGCAAACTCTTGTAGCTCAGCTCATTCATTATCTTGCAGAGTTCTACCTAAATCCAGCAGATAGGTAGGGATTTGTTAAACATAGGCTGAATGGAGAAACTACATGGTGCAGGGGATGAATCTAGACTGGGAGTCAGCACAAGTTGGGGTCAAATTCCAATATGGACACATTGGCCATGTGATTCTAGGAAAGTTATTTAAACTCCCTGCCATCTGTAAATTATGACTTGATAGATCCTAAGGTTCTTTCTGGCTCTAAGTCTATTATCTTATAAATTAAATTAATTTACCACTCTCCAGTATATGGCATTTTTCACTTTCCCCATGGGAACAGCTCTCTAGCAGTTGGTCTGTATGGAATAATTACTTTGGAATGTGTCTATGGTTCTCAAACACCCCCAGAGTGTTTGCATTCCATTGCTTTTGTCACTCAGGGCCCGAAGCACTTGCTCTCTAACTCTGAGGGTCTCTAAGGAGTCTGGGAATGTTCTTCTTGAGCTGCTCAAATGAGTGACTATATTCAAAATGACAATAAATCAGTTCCTTCTGCCTCTCTGTCCCCTAGTACTTGGAAAGTGTAGTGAATCCTCCCCTTGTAATAAGTAGCCTATCTCCATTAGATCTCAGGGTTCAAGGGAACAATTTCTCTCCATTTCTTCCTCTATCCCTAAATATCCTTTGGGACAGCTGGACTAAATTATTGAAATTACTACAAAGCTGCTTCTCTAAAAGATAAGGGAGGGGCAGAGACACTTGTTTCCAAGAAGAACTATATTTGGGAGAGAAAAAATGTTGTATTCCCTGATATAAAAACAACATGAAAGCATGCAATCAGGCAGAAGTACAACCAGAAAAAAATAAGTCAGTTAAAATGTGTACAGATATATATACATATATATTTATATAATACACATATATTTACCTAATGTACATACCAAATATACATTTATATTTGAATCAATTCGCAAATAAGCATGCATTTATTAAATAAGTATATAAATGGTGGCATTGTACTAGGTGCTAAGGGTGCCAAAATTGTGCCTTCAAAGATCTTCCATCCTATCAGGGGAAACAATACAAACATATTCAAGATGCACACAACATAAATATGAGGAAATTTCTCAGAGGAGGGAAAGAGCTAGAGAGATAAAGAAGGCCTCATGCAGAAGATGGCATTTGAGCTGAGACTTGACATAAATAAGAGATTTTAAGAGACAGGGGGAAAAAAGTAGTATATTGTGAGGTGGGGAGTTGGGGAGGGAGCAGACAAAAGTTCAAACATATAAGCAAATGTAGATGCATTAAATGTAAGTGTCTATTTTACAGATGCTAGAAATGAACAATGAACCATATCCAGAATTTAGTTGCAAGATGAAATTTGACTAGATTGTATTTGAGAAATTGAAAAGAGCAATCCATTGTTTGCAAATTACTTACTATCATAAAAGTCCCCGTGTTTAACACCAATATTTTCTTGATGATGTCATGTGGCTGCAAATAGTGGACTGCTACAGTCTCACAAGAATCAAGATTACCAGCAAATCAATGGTCAATGGAATAATTTATAGAAGATATAAGTAGACTCTATAGCTTACTCATGTCCAAGAAGATCAACAAAAGTTCTGTTATTCATGAATCAAGAATGAGAGCTTACAAATAGCCAGCCAGAGTAGTACTCCAGAACAACACTGACATCTTAAAAGAAACAGAGGGTTGTGGGTATATACTCTATAGTAGATTTTTTTTAATAACCTTTAGCAAAGCTTTGACTGATCACAAAGGCCCTGGAAGTTGTAATTCTTCCCAGCTTGGAAAGAGAGGACTTTAACACAAGATGAGGATTGGAGGGGATGGGAAGAGAGGAAAGAGAAGGAAAGGGAAGAAATTAAAATAAGAGAAGAGGAGGAAAAGGTTGGGGAGGAGAGGAGAGGAGAGGAAAAATGAAAAGCAGTGGCAAGTCCCACAATAGCAGCACAACTGTGGCAGCCAGTGGCCGCAACATTTGCAGTTCCCTTTTTCAAGACCAGAAGAATCTAAATGTGTGCTTTTTTTAAAAAAAAAATCACAAATTGAATTGCTGAAAGAAAAACAGATGGAAGGAATGAGGAATTGATATTTCTTACTCTTTCCTGTCTTACTGCTTAATTGCCTTATATTATTCTACCAGAGAATGCATTTGATGGATTTAATATATTTTTTAGAAACAATTGTGTTTGATCCTGCACTCTGTTGCTTGATCTCCCTTTCTTGGAAACTTGAAGGTTCAGTGGGAGCCACTTATGGTTAGAGGACTTTTGTTCTCCAAATGTGGGCAAAAGAGTGAGTTGCATCATGACATGAGCCGCATCCAAGAGCAGAATCACTATGAATGAAGGTTATTTCTTTTGTTTGTGACTTGTTAAGTGACTTGTGTGTTAAGTGTTACTGTTAAGTGTCTGAGACTGGATTTTAACTCAGGTCCTCCTGATTTCCAGGCCAGTGCTTTATCTACTGTGCTATCTCGCTGCTCCCAAAGGCTATTTATTATGATAAATCTGCCTCATAGTACAATTGCAGAAAAATAAAAAGGCAAAAAAAAATATATCATTGAAAGAAATGTCCCCATAGTTGGTCAAACATTCATTAATGTATCTAAATTCATTAATTTGTCTAAGTTAATGTATCAAGATCAAAACCCCATCTGTCTTAGGAATAGGAGAGAGAGAAGATGGAGGCAAGCTGGGAAGCAGAGGCACCTATACTCCCTACAAACACCACAATAATGTCTTTTTAATGCTCCAGAACAATGATTAAAACAAGCAAACAAAATCTGCTATCGATTCTTCCTTCTTATCCAAAGCTGCACAAAAAGTCTCTCAGAATGCTGTGGAAGTGCAGAGCAAAGACAAAGCAGGGGAGTGGGAGGGCACAGTGCAAAGGAACCTGGTCCCACAGGCAGGGTGGGGGTCCCAAAGCCCCACAGATTCTGAGCACATAAGGAATCCCAGAGCCTTCCAAAGCAGCAGAAGATGGATCAGAACTACATCCAGGAAGCCAAACTAACAAGCATCCAGGAACAAGAGGGAGATAACAAAAGAAATACAGTCCTTTGTGTTATCTCTGCTGATATCGCTAATGTTTTCTTAAATTGCTATCAAGGGCCTTATTGGGCTCTGAGCCAAACCAGAGGCCAGGCACTGGATAAGTGCTTTGTGATTATGACAGCCATAAAATGGGGCTACAGGGCACAGACGCCATGTATCCAAATAGCACTGGGTCCCCTTTCTAAACTCTGAAGAAAAAGCGGAGAATTAAATCTTGCTTTTCTTAAGAAAAACCATAGGATGTTAAAGTCTGAAGAGAATTTAGAGGTGCTCTTGAAATGTGATAGATGCTTTATAAATGCTTGATTACATAATTCTTGTCCAATCCCAAGATTTTGCAGATGAGAAAATTGAGGCTGAGAGACATTTCAAGCCTGAGAATCTAAGATAACAAATTATATAGAACATTCCTGTATATCATAATCTCCACGCTGCCCAGCTCAAATGGGTACTTAATTAATGCTATTTTGATTGATTAGTGGGTTCATTGATTGAAACCAAGAAATCTTGGCTCTCAGGCCTCTGTTATCTAAACTCCTAGTTGATTTGCCCTATCCAAGGTGATAATGGTTTTGGCTAAAGACCAAAGCAAGTTTGATGTACCCCACATGGTCTTATAGACATGCTGTCATCCTAAAGGCATCTTAAAGGGACAGCACACATACCTTTTTTGCCGGTGGGACCCTGCAACTTGCCAAATGCTAAGGCACAAAATGTTTTATTATTCAGGGTCAGCACTTTCTGAATTGGTATCAATTTTAGCTAATCTTTTTGCCACCTAGACTCATGGTCCTTTGCCAAGAGTTGTTCTACTTTTAAAAGAAAGGATGATATTTCAGAAATATTAGGGAACAGCATGAAACTTTTCCAGTGGCAGATATTGAAATGGGGCAAAGAGTGTTAAATGAATGAAAGACTAATAGAGTTAGAGGTTTATTTCTTTTATTTTCCATCCCTCCTTCTCTATGGCCTACAAACTTGTCCACGTCTCCCCATTCTTAAAAAAAAAAAAAAAAAAAGACTCCTTGCTTGATCTTTCCATCGTCATGATTGTCCTAACTCTCTTACATCCTTTGTAGCTAAACTCCATAAAAAGGTCAACCACAATGGGAGCCTTCCACTTTTTCTTCTTTCACTCTCTTCTTAATTCTTTCTTATTTGGCTTTCACTCTCATCATTCCTCCAAAACCTCTCTCTCTCCAGTTTTCAATGATCTTTTAGTTGCCAAATCCAATGGCCTCATTCTGCCTGAGCTCTCTGCAGCCTCTGACACTGTAAGCATTCTGTCTTCCCTGATATCCTTTTCTCTCTACATTTTCCAGACACCACTTTCTGCTGCTTTCCCTACCTATCTGACCATTTCCTTTCTGTTTTGTTGTTGTTAGATCACAGCCTCTAACCATAGGTGATCCTCAGAGGGTCCTGGACCCTCTTCGCTTCTCTTTCTTTACTACATGGTGATCTCATCAGTTCCATGGGTTTAATTACCATCAATATACTTATAATTCTCAAATTTATTTATGCTGCCCTAAATTGTCTACTGACTTCTAATGTCACATCTCCAGCTGCCTTTAAGACATTTCTACTGGATGTCCAGCAGACATAATAAATTCAATATGTCAAAAACAGAACTCATTATCTTTCCCCAAAACTCTCCCCCCCTCCCAACTTCCCTATTACTATCAAGAGCAGCCTCATCTTCCCAATCCCTTAGGCTCACAAGTCATCCTTGACACTTCTCATTATCTCTCCCTCCTGTCCCACTATCCAATTTATGACCAAGGTTTTTTGGTTTCCCCTTGGTAACATCTCTTTTTACAGATAAACCTGTGATGTGAGCTCTTATCATCTCATATATATTATCTCAAATAGACTATTGTAATAGCCCAATGTTATGGGCCAGACCTCTGTACTTGAAACAAGGATTCTTACAAGGTGCTAACTAAGGGGAATTGTTAATACAATGGTTATCTAGTTTAGCATGATGATTAATAGTTCTCTAGTTCAGTGTGATTGATTTAATCTTACAACAAATAATGGTTCTCTAATGATATAATGATTGGTTTATACTCAGTATACTGCATATAAGCTGAGATATACTCAGCCAGAGAGATTGATTTCATCTCCCACCTTTGTGGTGGCTGGAGGCTGGAGCACAAGCTCTCAGACTGAGACAGACTTCAAGACAGAGACCATGGTAGTGGTCCTCATGCCTCCCCCACAGAAACCAAGACATATTCCAGAGGACCTCAAGAAAGCTGGCCCAGGCCCCAGGCAAGGATTAGACTATAAAGGAGACAATAAAGAATTTGGACTTTATTCCTGGCTATTCTCATGATGATTACTCTGCTGAAACTAAGGCTGGCCCAGAGACCTCCACAAAACCAACAAGAATACTACAACCCAAGACTGGTTCTGCTACAATTCTTTCCCCATTCCAATACATCCTCCATTCACTGATTTTCATCCATCCAAAATAGTTTTCCTAAAATGTAGGTTCAACCATGTCACCCCCTTATTCAATAAATCCCACTGGTTTCCTATTGCCTCCAGAATAAAAAACAAATTTTTCTACTTGGGATTCAAAAAGTTTCATAATCTAGTTTCCTCTTTCTTTCCAATCTTTTTACAATTTCCTCCCCAACAGGTACTCTTCTATCCAGTGGCACTAGCTTTCTGTCTGTTCCACAAACAAAATATTTCATCTCTTAGCATTTCCTCTGGCTTGGAATCCTCTCTCTCAAATTTTGCCTACTGACTTTCCTGGCTTCCTTTAAGGCCCCATTGAAATCCTGTTGTCTACAGGAAGCCTTCCCCAATCCCTCTTAATTCTATCCTATTCCTTCTACTAATGATATAGTAATCCTGTGTATAAATTGTATATATGCTGTCTCCCCCTTTTAATTGGTGAATTCCTTGAGAGAAGGGATTGTCTTTTGCGTTTTTGTGTATCCCCACAATGCAACAAAAGAACAGTTTATTATAAAAAGAAATAAAATGCAAATAACAATAAAATATGCTATTCCTATCTGAGTAACCCTAAACAAATTACTCAGCCTTTCCCTGCCTCAGTTTCCTCAAATGTAAAATGAGGATAATAGCAGCATTTATCCTTCAGGAATGAGATATAGACTTGTATTACTGTGATGTTGAATGGTTTGCCTTGGATTCAAACAGCTATCATTCAGTTATTTTTGGAATTATATTTCAGTACTGTTTTGTTTTTGTTTTTAACCTTTTTATTGACTATAAGAAGTACTTCAATTTTTTAAAAGAAATTCTTACTCATAATTAGGGATTACCTGAATTAAATTCACCCATTCTTGTCCATATATATTCACTGACTCCCAAGATAACAGTGGTTAATTTTTCCATTTCCTGTTGAAACACATCCAGTTTACCTTGTTTCATAGATCTTATATCCCAGGTCCCTATGCAATATTGAGTTTTACAACACTGAACTATCCTTTCATCATCAGATTCATCCTCAACTGAGCTTTCTTTGGGCTAAAGCCCAGCTGCTTCAATAGTATTAAAGCTACTTGTAGTTTTCTATACTCTTCTTCAGTAGCATATTGATAACTTCTGATCTGAGGGCTTATCTTGTATTATCATCTCCTTTGTTATTTTAGTATGGATTATGTGGTTTTCTTGGTAAAGATATTGGAGTGGTTTGCCATTTCCTTCTCTAGTGGATCACTTTTTGTCAAAACTCTCCACTATGATCTGTCCAGCTTGAGGACATAAGTAGCTCATAGTTTCATTGTGTTACACAAGCCCCTCTGCCACAACAAGGCAGCAATTGGGAGTCACAGTAAGATAGGGAGAGATATTTCTTAGGATCCAAGGCAAACTATTCAAGTCTATGCTCCAATCACTGATGCCAAAGAGGCCAAAATTGCTCAGTTTTATAAAGGCCCACACCATCTTCTAGAAATTAACACCAAAAAAATTTCATATTCATCATAAGGGATTGGAATATTAAAGTAGGAAATCAAAGGATAATAAGAATAAAAGAAAAGCTTGACCATGGAGTACAAAATGAAGCAGAGCAGAGATTAATAGAGTTTTGTCAAGCTAGTTCAGAGGTGAAAGCAAACACTCTTTTTCAACAAGCCAAAAAAGCAACAGTACACATGGACATCACCAGACAGTCAATACTGAAGACTGATTTATTATGTACTTTGCAGCCAAAGGTGGAGAAGCTTTACACAATCACTTAAAATGAGACCTGAGTGACTATAGCTAATGTTATGAACTTCTTATTGCAAAATTCAGACTTAAACTGAAGAAAGTAAGGAAAACCATCAGACCAAATAAGTATGACCTAAATAACATCCTTTATAAATATGAAGTGGAGATGACATATAAATTTAAAGAATTAGATCTGGTATATATGGTAAAGTCTGGACTAGCTCCCTGGAGGCCTCAAGAACAGCTGGAGTTAGGAAAAGTACAAGTCCTTGGTCTTTAGGGGGAGAAGTGAAGGAGACAGACAAACTGCCACAGGCTCACCACCAACCTCCCTTCTCCTGGTTCTGCTGAAAAGTGAGTCTGGCTCCTCTCACACCACCCTCTAATCCAGGGGTCCTCAAACTACAGCCCACTGGCCAGATGCAGGAGCTGAGGACATTTATCCCCCTCATCCAGGGCTATGAAGTTTCTTTATTTAAAGGCCCACAAAACAAAGTTTTTGTTTTTACTGTAGTCCGGCCCTCCAACAGTCTGAGGGACAGTGAACTGGCATCCTATTTAAAAAGTTTGAGGACCCCTGCAATCCTTCCTATGATTATCTGTATATACCAAACATCAAGTCAGCACAGTGAGAAAGGCCATTTTTCCAAACATATGCTAATAGAATCATTGTCCAATAGGTAATTAGCCTTAAGTGCTTGGTTGTCTGATTGAAGCATACCTTTTAAGAGTTTCAGTCCTTTACAATATATCAAGCCTGAAGACCTATGGAAAGAAAGAAACAATTAAAAAAACATCTCCCCCAAATAAAAAAAAAAAAAAGACCAACAAGGCAAAATGAAATAAATAGCTGAAAAAGAAAGAAAGGGAAAGAATTCCATAGGACAGTAAAGTTTTTTTAAATAAAGCAAATTTACAGATTATTCAAATGCAACATATATATATGAAAACAATATTGTGAGAAAGCCAAAGATCTCTTCAAGAAAATTAAGAATATCAAAGAAATATTGCATGCAAAAATGGTAGAGATTTAACAAAAGCAGAAAAGATCAAGAGATGGCAAAAAAAAAAAAAAAAAACCTCCACAAAATATCTATAAAAGAAAAATCTTAACATCATCAATAATCAGGATAGTATAATTACTATTCTACACAGACATTCTGGAAAATGGAGTCAAAATGGGCCCCAGGAAGCATTGCTAACAATAAGATGAAGGAATTTCAGCTTAACTTTTTAAAACCCTAAAAGATACTGCTATACTCAATATGCCAGCAAATCTGGAACTCAACAGTGACTACTGGATTGGAAAAGATCAGTTTACATCCCAATCCTAGAGAAGGACAAAGTAAAGGAAGGCTCAAATTACTGAACAATTGTGCTCATTTCACATACAAACAAAATTATGCTTGAGATTCTGCAAGCTAAGGTTCAGCAATATGTAAACTGAAAATTACCAGAAGAGCAAATTGGTTTTCAAAGAGTCAAAGGAACTAAAGACCAAATTACCAATATTTGCTGATTATAAAGAAATCAAGGAAGTTCCAGAAAAACAGCTAGAAAAACAATGACTATACTAAAAAGCCTTTGACAGTATGATTTACAACAAAATGTGCCAAGTTCCCAAAGAGGTGGGAATACCAGATCATTTTACTTGTTTCCTAAGGAGCTTGTGTGCAGGCCAAGAAGCAAAGATTAAAACTGAACATGGAATAACTGATTGGTTTAATACTGGGAAAGCAGTACAGCAAGATTGTGTATCATCATCTTATTTATTTAACTTAATATACAGAGTATATTATAGAAAATGCCAGGCTAGATGAATCAAAAGCTGGATTTAAGATTGCCTGGAGAAATATCAACAATTTTGGATATGCAAATGATACCTCCCTGATGGCAGAAAATAAAGAATTAATAAGCCTCTTGATGAGAGTAAAAGAAAAGAATATAAAAGTTGGTTTGAAGCTTAACATCAAAGAAAAATAAAATTTTGGCAACTGGGCCCAACACTTCTTGGCAAATAAAAGGAGAAGCGTTGTCAGCTCTTATATACCTTATATACAGGTGAATAGAGAGAAAAGAAAGAGAAATAGTGTCAGATTTTATATTCTTAAGTCTCAAAGATCACTGCAGATGGCTACTGCAGTCATGACATTAAAAGATGTTTGCTTCTTGGAAGGAAAGCTGTGGCTAATCTAAACAGCATGCTAAAAAAACAGAAATATCACCTTGCCAATAAAAGTCCAGATAGTCAAAGTTTAAATTTTTCTAGTAGCATTGAATGGCTATGAGAGTGAAACTATAGGAAAAACTAAGTTCAACAGAATCAATTGGGGATGCTGGAGAAGACATTTGAGAGTCCCTTGTATAACAAGGAGATTGAATAAATCAATACTTAAAGAAAATAATTCAGGCTATTCACTGGAAGGTCAATTACTGAAGCTGAAACATAAATACTTTGTTCACATAATGAGAAGACAGCATTCATTAGAAAAGACCCTGATGCTCCAAAAGATTGAAAGTATAAGAAGAAAGAAGCGGCAGAGGATGAGATGGCCAGGTAGTGTCATGGAAATAATGAACATGAGCTTGGACAGAATTCAGGAAATAGTGGAGGATAAAAAATCTGGCACGTCATGGGATTACACAAAGTGGGATACTTCCGAACTATTGAGCAACAACCTCTCAGGATTATGATGAGGATCAAATAAGATATTCATAAAAAGCTTAGCACAATGCTTGGCACCTAGTAGATTTGTTCCCTCCCTTCCTTCCCCAAACAAGAAAGGGAGAAGATATCTGAAGAGGAGTGGAACATCTTGCTGTCATTCAGGGCTTCCCAACTTTCTCAACAAGTATTGTAGATGGACTGAGACAACTTTGACTGCTCCCCAGACCTGGTTCCCCCTGACTATGTAATTCCTTCCCTAGCTTCCAGTCACTTTGCTTTTATACTATTCCCATCCCTACGGCTGGCACTGCAATAGGCTAACTCATTATCTAAAATTCCTGGAGACACGGTCCAAGGAAAAAGTCTTCTCCTTTTGTTTCTCAAAGCAGCTAGATGTCACAGGAGGTGAAGAACTAGACTAGAAGTCAAAAAAGTAGAGTTCAAATCATTCCTCAATGACTTACTTACCTCTGTGAGCCTCGGACTAGTCATGTGTGCTTCTAGTTCCTACCTCATTTTATATAAATGAAAAACGGGAGTAACAATAGCAGCTGTCCCACAGTGTGATTATGAGAATAAATGGAGATAATAGCCATAAAATGCTTTGCAAACCTTAGCGCTCTCTCTAGATGTTCACCATTGTATAAGAAATATAGATTTAGAGACAGAAGCAAATTTACAGACCATTCAATTCACTTTCCAGGTTAACTTGCTGTTGAATTGGAGCAGCACAAACAAAATTATTAAACCAAAGGAGTTACATACACACACATGCACACTTCATAGTTTAACTTGTGCTGATGGATGAAGGGAAGCCTGCCAGGGCTTTGTCTGACAGGAAGTGAGTCAGAAATGCTATTATTAAGCTCAGCAGCATTGTCTAGGGATCCATGACAGGGTATGTATTCAGTATCCAAGCAGAATTCAAAGCCAGATGGGAGCTTTCTGCCCAGAAAACCAGGCTGGCACAAATTTGAAGACGGGTGACCCGCTCCATGGGGGGTGCTGGAAGATAACTGTTTGAGAAAGAAAAAATAAAATGGTTATTAACAAAATCTAGTTTCCAAGTGGAAGCCGGCCAATTGTAGGCTCGTTTCCAAGAGCATAATTCACAATTTTAAGAGTCCTCTGTGGCCCTGTTTTGCTTTACAGGGACTTTAGCAGACTGTGGGGAAAGGAGTCAGGGGTACAAAGGATTACATAATTTTTCAATCATCTGCAACCCTTCAAGAAATGTTTGTTTTCTGATGGTTGTTCTCAGGAGCATTATAGCAAACAAAAGAAACCAAAAGTCAATCCCTACCCTCAAGAAACTTATAATTTTGGAATAAATTTTTTAAAAAGAAATGTTTCCATGTTCTTTAATGCCTTTTGGGTGACCCCCCCCCCAACTTTAATACTCTGGATACTTTGAACACTGAAAGAATGTTGCTACTAAAAAATAATAATAAAATAATAATAAAGACTTTTCAGGGAAAAGCTTAGTATCATTAAGAGCACTGGGCAACTCACTAAGGAAAATTTCAACCACTTTCCTCATTCTTTTCAGTTCTAGATTCACTTCATTGTCCCTTTACAGGGTCGGGACAAAATATATAGAATCAATGGACTGCATTCGGTAGCAATGTCATAGTCTGGAGAACATACATTCTTCATCTCTGTGGTTTTTCCTATGTGGATAGTTAGGCCAAACTTTTTTCAGAGATTGTGAATCTAATTTATAAGACTACAATATTCTTGAGTTTGATAATGGCAGCATTCAGTTGCAAATAGGAATTATAAATGGGAAGACAGATAGTTAAATGAAAAGAGCATTGGACCTGGAATCAGGAAGATCTGAATTCAGTTCCAGTCTCTGATACTTATGAGCTGTGTGAAAGTCATTTAATCTCTCTCTGCCTCAGTTTCCTCCTCTATAAAATGGGAATAGTAACAACATCTATTTGCCAGGATTGCTGTGACGATGCAATAGCATTACATTTGTAAAAGTCTTTGCAAATTTTAAAATGATAGCTATTGTTAATATTGGTTGTCATTGAACTTATATCCCTACCACAGTGACTATAATAATAATATTAATATAATATGAAATTATGAATATATAAACAGAAAATATAAATAAATAAATATGTGAATGATATAAATAACATAATATAAATAATACATCAAATAATAACTAACATTTATATAATATTGACTATGTGCCAAGCATTGTGCTAAGCATTTTACAATTACATAGAAAGCACTTAAATGATTGTTGATTGATTGGTTGGTCAATGATGTGGTCATAGACTTGGAGCCAGAAGGAAAAGAAGCAGCCAAATCCAACTGCTTCATTTTGTAGATGAGGAAACTGAAACACAGAATTAATACTAAGCATGAATTGGGCAAGAAATGTCATGAAAAACAAATCATCAAAGAGGCATGTTACTAGACTGATCAAGTAGTGAAAGGGAGCGATGACTCAAGGACAGGTTAACTGATATTCATGCAATGTCAAGAGAAATCAAAGCAAGCTCTTAGTGCTTTGGGTGGACCTGATAGGGAAGAATTATGGATGTAGATGGCCATAAATTGTACAGGATGAGAGGGCATGGATGGAGTATAGCCTGCATTATTGAAGGGAATGCCCACATCAACAAAATCCCAGATTCATCAGAAATCTTATTTTTATGCTAAACAGGTTAAGCTATTAAATTAATTAGAGGAGTGTATTTATTATACAGATTTTCCTAGAAACAACTGACATATTTGCATTTACACATATAGCATTTCAGATCTAGAACATTTCAGAGATCTGTTGTTTGTTGTTCAGTCATTTTTCAGTCCTGGCTGACTCTTTGTGACCCCATCTGGAGTTTTCTTGGCAAAGACACTAGAGTGATTTGCCATTTCCTTCACCAGCTCATTTTACAGATGAGGAAACTGAGGCAAACAGGTGAGATGACTTGCTCAGGATTACACAGTTTATAAGTGTTTGAGTTCAGATTTGTACTGAGGAAGATGAGTATTCTGAACTCCAGGCTGGGCACACTATCCACTGTACCGCCTCTTTGCTCCATTTCCCTAACTAAAAAGTAGCTATTTAGTAAAGTAACAGATTGATTAAAAAATAAACAAACAAAAGTTGTGAATTCCAATTCCTATCAGAGATCTTAAATTTTAGCTATTTCTCAGTTTTAAAGGATTATATATATTTTCTTATAAATAACAAAACCCTCCAGCATCCTCTTCTGTTTCCTCCCTATCTCCACAAGAAAAAAAAAAAGAATTTCAAAAAGAATAAACCAGTTTTTGATTTACTCTTTTTCTCTGTCTCTGTCTCTCTCCCTCTCTCAGCACAGGAGACTTTTTGTGGCCCAGTAATTTGATTTACATATCAGTCTTCCTAAAAAACTCAAATTCTATTCTGAGTCATGTTATTCTCTTCTAATTTTGTTCTTGAACTTTACCTAAATGGTCCAAGCCACTGAAAATAGCAAAGTACCTTTCATTCAAACTCCCATATTCACAGAAAGGACACCTCTTCCACTTGTCTTAGAGATTTGGTGGGCCAGCATGTGGTGAGGGATTATATTCTACAAATTTATCATTTCTTTATATCATACAGTCCTCACTTATACTTATATCTGCCTATAGAACATACACTCCTTGAGAAAAAGGAAATTATTTCTATTTTCTTTTTATTTCTATGTTCTATAGGCAGATACAACTAAAGTGGTATGTAGTAGGCACTTAATCAATTTCTGTTGACTGACTCATCAGTTGTGTCTATGTCTATTGTGTGTAGGGAAGGAGGGAGGTACTTTAGTAATGAATCCTCCTTTAAGTTAAATTTTCACTGGCTCACTGTTTGTTTGCTGCAGAGACTCTTTTAGAACCTGTGCCAAATAAGCTTGACAAGGAGAGATTGCCTCATCCAATCACTGCATTTTTCTTTCCATTGATCTCTTAATCTACAATCTAATGACCCTACAATTCTGTCCATTTTAATCCATTTTCACATTAGTAACAGGAAAAGTAAAAGTGTAATTTGATAATCCAATTCAACCAGCACAGTATGTTTTTGCAATTACACATGGTAGCAAGAAGCAAAGGTTAATAAAACATGGCCACCTCATGGCTCTCAGAAATAAGATAGGAATGGGAATTTTGATTTCATCAGGTTAGGGAATTCCCAAATGAGAAAGTTCCCTCTACTGGAACCTTCTCTATAAATGTCTTAGAGAATCCCAAAGATTAGTGACTTAGCCAGGATCACGTAGTCAGTATGTGTCAGAAGTAAGAGAACTTAAATGCAAGTCTTTCTGGTTTGAGGCCAGATCTCTATCCAATGTGACATAATGCTTATATTATATAGCTACATAATGATAATACTAAAAAAAAATTGATAAATAGATTTAATTATATTTGGTGCATTAAATAAAAAAACAAAAAATTTATATATTTTGAAGAATAAATTATTAATTATAAGTTTTATAATTATTAATAATGAATATCTAATAGAGCACTGATGAATTTATTAATATATGTGTTATTAATAAATATATTTAAAACTTGGAGCGTGTACAAAAGAGGTACAAATAAAGTACTTTAAATATTATTTTAAAGTTTCAAAGAGACTAAGAATAGTAGCAATAACTGACATTTTTATAGAATTTTTCTTAGGGAATGCTTTTGCATTAAATCCTGAGAGGCGAGTACTACAAATCAATTCATTACCAAGCCTTTAGTAAGCATCTACTGTATATTTGACATGACTATACATGTGTAACCTATATCAAATTGCTTATTGAGAATAAAGGAGGGAAAGGAGGAAAGGAAAGAATTTAAAACTGAAAAAAAAAAATTTCAAAGAATGACACATAGTAAGTGCCTTGTCAATGTTAGCTATTTTTGTTATTATTATCTGAAGAGATTAGTTTCAGTTGAGCCTTTTGTGGCTAAGCTCTTTAAAGTGGCTAAATCCTTCTTCTCCACCTATTCTCTTGTTTACTTCTATAAGCTGGTTTTATTATTTAATCCAAACTGCTCTCTTCAAATTTACCAATGATCTTTTAGATGTCAAAACCAATGGTCTTCACTCAATGTTCATGATCCCCAACTACTTGTCAACCTTGACGCCATTGGTCACCATCTCCTCTCTATTATTCTCTTCTTTCTAGATTTTTGAGACCTCACTCTCTTGGTTCTTATAAGAATCCTCTCAGGCTCCTCCCACTTGAGCTTCACCCAATTCACTGAGATTGTCCCATAGGACTCCGTTCTGGGCCAATCTTTTTTTTCTTCCTCTATACTACCATACTTGGTGATCTCAAAGGTTCCCATAGATTTTCATCTCTATGACAGTGATTCTCAAATCTACTTATCTTTCCCCATCCTCCAGCCTCACATCTCCCACTGTCTATCAGATTCCTCTAATTAGATAGCCAGTAGACATCTCAAACTCATTATGTCCAAAAGAGAACCCATCATCTTTCCCCAAAGTCTCCTGCCTTCCAAACTTTCCTGTTATTAAGTCCTCCTAGTTCCTCAGACTGACCACCTAGATGCCATCTTCAAGCCCTCTATCTAATAATCTCATCCTCCATATCTAGTCTGTTGCCAAGACCTATAGATTTCACCTTTGCAATGTCTCTTGAATATATCCCCTTTTCTACTCTGGCATTTCCATTACTCTGGGGTCCAGCCCTAATCACCCCATGACTGGACTATAAAAAGAGCCTGCTGGTGAGTCAGTCTGTAATTTCCTATTCAAACAACAAAGTGATGTTCCTCAAATGAAGGTCTGACATTGTCCCTTCTATCTCAATCAATAAACCCCCGGGCTCCCTATCACCTCCAGGATCAAATATAAAATCTACTTTTTGGCATTCAAAGTCCTTTAAGACCTAACTTCCTATCCCTCAATCACCACCACATTTCCAGTCTTATAGCTTACACCCTTCTTCCTGCCCCATCTCACCACATACTCTCTATCCAATGACATTCGCCTCCTTGCTATTCCTTGAATAAAACACTCCATATCTCCAGGCATTTCTCTGGCTGGGGTGAATGCCCTCCCCATCTCTGTCCCCTGCTTCCCTGGCTTCCTTCAAGTCCCAGCTAAAATCTATTTTCTTCAGAAAGTCTTTCCCAATTCCTCTTAATTCTAATACTTTCCCTTTGTTAATTTCTTTCTTATCCTGTCCATAACTTGCTTTATACATATTTGTTTTCATGTTGTCTCTGCCATTATGTTGTGAGTTTCTAAGCTAAGTAGATAGAATACCTGGCCTGGAGTTCTTAAAAAACTCATATTCCTGAGTTCAAATCTGGCTTCAAACATTTAGGTGCTGTGTGATTCTGGGAAAGTTAACTTCATCCTGTTTGGCTCAGTTTCCTTATCTGTAAAATGTGCTAGAGAAGGAAATGGTCAGACCATTCCAGTACCTTTGTCAAGAAAAGCCTAAATGGTGTCTCAAAGGTATGGACATGACTCAAAAATGATTGAACAACAATTCTCATGGACAGGGATTGTCTTTACTTTTCTTTATATCCCAGTCTTAGCTGACACATGGTCATGTGTCATTGATTGACTGACTGTCTTAGCGATGAGATCAGAGGTCAGACTCTAAAAGTTGAAAAGTGAGTGAGAAGGAAAGCAACTTTTAGTTGTTTTTTTCTGGAATTTGGCTTTGAAAGGAAGGCCAGCTATAGGATGACAACTCATTTACTTAAGGGGATGTTCAGGTCTTTTTTGGGTTTTGCTTTTGTTTGAAGGATGAGAAAGACTTGGGCAAGAAAGAACCAATAGTGAGAGAGAGGTTAAAGAATAGAAAAAGAGAGAGAATAACTGAGAGTGCAATGGGCAGGAGTGTTGGGAGAAGACGGGATCAAATATACACATAGGAAAGTTAACCGTGGCAAGAACTACCATCAAAGGAGAATGGGGAAGAGGAGAGTTTGTGGTATGAAGTCAAAGAGTTTTGAGATGAATAGGATGGAAGAAGAGGGAGTTCTTGGAAAATGATCTTAATTTTCTCAGTAAAGAGGAAAGGTCTTTAGCAAAGAGAGAAGAGGGCAAAGTGAAATCTAGGAGCACTAAGGAAGGAAATGATTTGAAACACTTTTTCTGAGGATACAGTATTAGATCTGGAATCAGGAAGACGAGTTCAAATCCAGTCCCAGACACTTACTCGGTGCATGACCCTGGGAAACCTCAGTTGTATCATCAATAAAATGGGGATAATAGTAGCCCCTACCACCCAGGGTGGTTGTTAGGCCCAAGTGAAATAATATTTATAAAGTATTTTTTTATATTCATAATTTGTTTTGGAGGATTTTTTAAAAATTAGTATAGTAGCTTTTTCCTGCTGGTCTATAGTCCTTAATAGGAATTTTTAAAAGTTTCCTATCCTTTATAGAGAGTTAGAGTGGGTATTGTATAGTTGAAAAAATATTGGCCTAGAAATCACAAGATCAGGATGCTAGTTCAGTTCTGTCATAAACTCTTTGTCCTCAATTTAATGACCTCAATTTAAAAACAAGTAATTTAATCTCTCCAAAACTCGGTTTCCACATCTGTGAAATAAAAGGGTTGAACTAGATGTGAAGAATCCTTCTAGATTTAGCATACAATAAAGTCAAAGAAGAAAGATCTTGCCAGCTGCTTCCTTTTTCTTTTAATAGACTAAATCCACTAAATCATTCCTGATATTGCAGAGAGCCTAGCTCTTTAAATTCAAAATCAGTAAATCATGTCCATCTGCAACATGTACTTTAGAGATGATAAAAAGTTAAGCTGTGCTTTGAATTGAGGTCATTGTCAAACTCATTTAGTTGAAAGAGAGTAGAATGTTGTTTTTCTTCATATTTTTTCCCCTATCTTGATATACGGTTTAAAAATGAGTTCCTGTTACTTTTATGCATTATTTTGTTCTTTCACAGGACTATTTTTAAAAAGAGAGCTAGTTTAGAATCTTTACAGAATGTCTTAATTTAAATAACAAAGCACAGCTTGACAGGTTGGTTTTTGTTCCTTTTTCTTTTTTTAAAAGCTTTTTATTTTCAAAATATATGCAAAGATAATTTTCAACATTCCCCCTTGCAAGATCCTGTGTTCCAAATTTTTTCTCCCTTCATTCTCCTTCCTCATCCCTAGACAGCAAGTGATCCAATATTTGTTAAGCATATGAAATTATTTAATGTACATTTCCACAACTATCATGCTGCACAAGAAAAATCAGATCAAAAAAGGAAAAAAATGAGAAAGAAAACAAAATGCAAGCAAACAACAAAAAAAAAGTGAAAATATTATGTTATAACCTATACTCAGTCCTCACAGTCCTCTCTCTGGATACACAGATGGCTCTCTCTATCACAAGACCATTGGAAATGGCTGAATCAATTTGTTGAAAAGAGCCACATCCATCAGAATTAATCATACTATAATCTTATTGTACAGTGTTTTCTTGGTCCTGCTCACTTCACTTAGCATTAGTTCATATATATCTCTCCAGACTTTTCTGAAATCATCCTGCTGATTGTTTCTTAATAGAACAATATTCCATAACATTCATATATCATGACTTATTCAGCCATTCCTCAACTGATGCACTCAATCTTTAGTTACTTGCCATTACAAAAAGGGCTGCTACAACATTTTGCACATGTGGGTTCTTTTCCCTTTTTTATGATCTCTTTGGAAACAGGGCTGAATCAAAGGGTACGCATAGATTTATATCTCTTTTGTATAGTTCCAAATTACACTCCAGTCTGGTTGGATTGGTTCACAACTCTACCAACAATGCATTAATGTTCCAATTTCCCCACATCTTTTCCAGCATTTATCATTTTTCTTTTCTATCTCGTTAGACAATCTGTTAAGTATGAGGTGGCACCTTAGAGTTGTTTTAAATTGCATTTCTCTAAACAATAGTGTTTTAGAGCATTTTTAAAAATATGTTTACATTTAGTTTTAATTTCTTTATGTGAAAACTACATCTTCTTATTCTTTGACCATTTATCAATTGGGGAATGACTTGTATTTTTATAAATTTAACACAATTCTTCATATATTTGAGAAATGAGGCCTTTATCAAAAACAGTGGCTTTTAAAAAATATTTCTCAGCTTCCTACTTTCCTTTTGATCTTGATTGCATTAGCTTTGTGCAAAACCTTTCTAATTTAATGTAATTAGAATTATCCATTTTGTATTTCATAATGTTTTCTAGTTCTTCTTTGGACATAAATTCCTTCCTTCTCCACAAATCTTATAGTATCACCTTTTAAATCTTAATCATGTACCCATATTAATCTTATCTTGATATATAATGAGATGATACTCTACACCTTCCGCCCTACTATTTTCCAGTTTCCCCAGCAGTTTTTGTCAAAAAGTGAATTCTTATCTCAGATTCTTGTGTCTTTGGGTTTATCAAACAATAAATTACTATAGTCATTGATGATTGTGTCTTGTATACGTAACCTAATCTATTGATCCACCTCTCAATTTCTTAAACAGTACCAAAAAGTTTTAATTAATGATTGCTGCTTTATACTACAAATGACTAGGTCACCTTCTCTTTGAATTTTTTTCATCAACTTTCTTGATATTCTTGACATTTTGTTCTTCCAGATAAATTTTGTTACTTTTCTAATTCTATAAAAATAATTTTTGGTAATTTGATTGTTATGGCACTGAATAAGTAAATTAATTTAGGTAGAATTGTTACTTTTATTATATTATTATATTAACTCGGCCTACCTATAAGCAATTGATATTTTTCTAATTGTTTAAATTTTATAAAGTACTTTGCACAACTTAAGATGCTCTAGAAATGCTAGCTATTATTATCATTATTATTAACAATGAGTAACAGTCGAAGGCTGACAGCCATTTATTTGATGACTGTGATCACACAGTTTGTGATTTTTTTTCCCCCTGAGGCTTTTTTGGTCACATAGCTAGGACATGTTAAGTGTCTGAGGTCAAATTTGAACCCAGATCCTCCTGATTTCAGGGCTAGTGCTCTTTCCACTACATTAGCTAGCTGCCCCTGGTTAGTGATTGTCAATAGACAATATTTGACCCCAGATCTTCCTGATTCCAAGATCACCTCTGACCATTGTTACATCATACTCAACCTCATGATATAGTGGAAAGAGCACTGGACTGTGAACCTGAAGACTCAAATTCCATCTCTACCACTTAGACAGCTATATAAACTAGGGCAAGTCACTCTCTAAACTTGGGTTTCCTCATCTAAGAAAATGGTGTCTGCATAGTCAGTTACTATTAGCAACAGTTAGTCACTGGCCTGTTGGGAGCCAAACAGGAACAATGAAAGTCTAGGGCAAATTTTAGAACATTATACAAATATATGTTATTATTTTGTAAGTCACCAACGTAGGAATAGCTCAAGGTCTTCAGGTGGGTTTCTTTACATCCTGAATGAGCAGAGGTGAAATTGATATTAACATATTTTTCCAATTTTTATTTTTTAAATAATAGTGTTAGCCTGCTGGGACTATTTTTGCTGGTCTTTGTATCCCCAGCACTCAATAAGGTATCCAACATGTAATAAAGGGTTTTTTTAATTGCTTTTTGACTAACTGTAATAAAAAATCCCATGGTATACAACTGTCTCTCAAATATCCATACTAATAGTGTGTGGAACAGGAGAGGAGAGAGTGGGGAATTGACCAAAGAGCTAATTTCAGGTGCTAGAAAATACAAAAATAATTGGTTGTCTAATTGGCTAATTCAAAAACCATGCCGCTTCCATTCTCACTGGTGGATTGAGTTCTCAGACAGTGATTGGTTATTGTTCCCCTCAGGGTTCTAGGTTCACTCTCAGAGTTTATGACTTTGAACACTACTGCATACATTGTAGTACTCCCCAGATCAGTTTATGTCAATAAACTTTTGTAGAAGGATATTTGATCAAAAAGTAAAGCAAGAAAAGAGGTTACAGAAACATCTCTCCTAAAATGGGGGCTCATTCTCCCCTTTGTATATGCTTGGTCCTTGAAGAGAGATAACACAACCTTAAAGCACAAAAATAAAGGAAAAAGTCATCACTCTGAACGAGATGAGATGAGATCTTTCAAGACAGTTGTGAAAATCGAGTAAGACTTCATCTATTTCAGAGTTTGAGTAGGCTGGGAAGGACTTTAAGCATTGAGTCAAGGGCATACCTAAATCCCCTTCCTGCTGTCCTCCCATGACATCAGCATCTCCCTATTTCAGTCAAATATGGGCAACTATGTACTTATTGGTCAAGTTCAATTTCTTGGGTAGCTCCCACGTTTAAAATGTAAGATCCTCAGCCAATAAGGATGAGGGTCAGTGGTGAGAGGGGGTATTTGTGTTAGGGATTAAAAGTGTTGACCCTGCCCACTACGATGCTTCTTCCCTTTGATTGTCTGCTCAATGGGTGGGATGTTCTTCTCTCAAGAATGTATAATAAACTTTGCTTTCCTTCTAGAGATCTCTCCAGCTTTTTTATTAAAATGGTGACCCCTCACCATTTCTGAACCACACAACTCTAAAGAATATATGTGGCCAAGGGCCATTTATAACTAATCTTTGGGAGATGCTTTCTCCCTCTGAAGAATTCTTTCCTTCTGGAGTCCTCCTCCTTACTCAGATAGGCTGACTTCCCTTGGGACTTAGCTACTGCTGTTATAGACACTAACAGTATCTGCTCTCTATTTTAGTTGCTGAGGGGATCCCTGATGGCTCCTGGGAGCTTTCAAGGTCATAATTTAGTTAGATCCACCTTGAAATACTCAATTAACTTAAAATCAGAAAAGAATAAATAACAAATAAAAAACGAAAAATAAATAAAACAAACCTGTTTCAGAGTATATAGTGACTCAATCTAACAACACCATGACAATAATTTGACCTTCCTCCACTTGGCACTCATAGTCATACTTCTCTCTTGAAAGCTGCCAAAGAAGAAAAATACAATCCATCTCCTCAAATCTTTGGATTGCAAAATCAATTCTGGCAGCCCTTCCAACTCCTCAGCTTAAAATGTCAATAAATCAATCAATAAGCATGTCTTCACACAACTGATACAGAAATACAATTAATGCATGTTTATTGCCCCCCCCTTACTCACCCAATAGAGAGGGGGAACATTAATAATTCTATTATACACTTCACAGATTTGTTTTAAAGATCCCTTGGATAGAATGGGAAAGCACTTAGTACCACCCAGGAAGGACTCTACAAATGTAAATACATTTGAATTCCTCCTCCTTTATCATATATTAAAGAAGGAGGTAATGTCCTAGGAAATCCTTAATGAAATTACTCTCCAAGGAGCTAGGAGGAACTGCCTGTATTCTTGGAAGAGATTATTGGGAAATAAATGAATAAGCAAATAGATTCTGCATCTCATGAAATCACTGGATGTCAAAGGTAAAAAGGATCATTGTGTTTTTAGTGGGGGGAAAAAAATCACTGGATTTCACATCTGAAAGCCAGAATTCAAAAGCTGATTCCTTTAGATGACCTATGGTGTGACCTGTGACATTGTTCAGTTCTATGTGACCTCAGGCAAGTTTTGAAACCCGTGAAAATTCCAGTTTTGTTATCTATAAAATGAGAGTTTGGACTAAACAATTGCTAAGAGTCTTTCTGACCCTAAATTTAGGATTAGTTGTAGCACCAAAAGGATTATCTAATCCCAACCCATCATTTTTACAGATAAGGAATTTTAGGCCCAAGGAGGGGATGCAGTAATAGGAATAATTTACTCAATCAACCCTCACCCTACTCCACCAAGACCAGAAATTTTAACCTTATAGAATTTTTGTTCTATTCCAGCTACTTATTCCCCCGAATCCTGAGCAGGCAAAATGATTTAGCAGTCTTTTAAGGGGTGATTCTTCCCCTTTCATAAGAGATCTTGGGATAAGAAAGTATTCCAAATAGTAAAAACACATATGTGCTATGGCAGATGATTAAATACAAGCAAACAAGATTAAGTGGTTTGCCCAGGGTCACACTTTTGGTTAAGTGTCTTCCTGACTCCAGGCTCACCATTCAATCTACCTAGCTGCCTCATTAGCATCTTCTTAACATTTTAATACCTCATCAATATGTAATTTAAACCTAGTTGGGAGAAATCAGGTGATTTAATAACTCTTACGCTAGGATTATCAAAAATAATCATAAATAAGTTAGTTATTTTCCTGGAGCAGCTGATATTTCACTGAATATAACGCTTCACTAGAACTACAACATCTAATGACCTATGGTTACTGATTCTGTTTGAGAACTGCATTTTTTCTCATTTCTTTTCAGAGGGATTAAATAAAACACAGACTTTTCAGACTAATTGTTCTTGAAATGTTCTAGGTTTACAATCATATCTTCTTTTCTGACAGTCTTCATGGGATTATCTTTCCATTACATGTATGGAATACAGTCCACTTCCATAGGGGATATGGTCTAAAGATGTACCAGGATGGAGAATTCCATGAAAACTCTACAAAACCCATTTACTAAAAGAGATTTGTTACTGGTACAAAATTTCTTGGACAGATGAGTATGTTTCTCTTCAACAGTTTCCTCTTTTCATTTTTTTTTTCAGTTCTGTGAACCCAAGTAAAAAGCCTCTGTTAACCTCATCATTGATTGTCTTTAACAAGGAGGATGGCTCAAAATGTTTGTAGCAGCCCTATTTGTAGTGGCTAGAAACTGGAAAATGAATGGATGCCCATCAATTGGAGAATGGCTGGGTAAATTGTGGTATATGAATGTTATGGAATATTATTGTTCTGTAAGAAATGACCAGCAGGATGAATACAGAGAGGGTTGGAGATACTTACATGAATTGATGCTAAGTGAAATGAGCAGAACCAGAAGATCATTATACACTTCGACAACGATATTGTATGAGGACATATTTTAATGGAAGTGGATTTCTTTGACAAAGAGACCTAACTAAGTTTCAATTGATAAATTACGGACATAAGCAGCTACACCCAAAGAACGAACACTGGGAAACAAATGTGAACTATCTGCATTTTAGTTTTTCTTCCCAGGTTATTTATACCTTCTGAATCCAATTCTCCCTATGCAACAAGAGAACTGTTCGGTTCTGCACACATATATTGTATCTAGGATATACTGCAACATATCCAACATATAAAGGACTGCTTGCCATCTAGGGGAGGGGGTGGAGGGAGGGAGGGGGAAAAAAATCGGAAAAGAAACGAGTGCAAGGAATAATGTCATTATAAAGTAATCATTAAATAAATTAATTAATTAATTAAAAAAAAAACAAGGAGGATGGCTCATCAGCATTTTAGAAAAAAAGATATATCTTGGTTCAGGACATCTGCCAGCAGTAGGAAGAGGGGAAATATTTCAGGGTTCATGTTGGGTCTGCAAAGAGATTGTTGAACCCGTGATTTGTTGGCAATGAGTTATGGATATTTGAAACCCCAGACCTTCATTCCTTAAGTCTGCCCAATTTCTACCTTTTATGAGCACCATTCCTGCCACATGTCCCTAATTATGCCTTCTATCCCTTACATTGTCTCTCTAGCTTGTTCAGTCCTCAACGGTCAAAGAGATATTAAATATGGGATAAAAATTTGTCTCAGGAGATATCTCATATGGTAAGTGTCTTGTCTTGGTGAGTTTAGAAGTAATATTGCAGTACTCCAAGCCATTTAACCTTCTTGATATATAAGCAGAATATACCAAAGTACTGAGAAAATTGATTTCTTGGTACTTGAGGATAACTAGAATACCACTTCGGGGAATTTGAACTCTCTTGAGCTTTCTAGACTCATGCAAGTAGCACACACTTTTCATTACTTCCAGGAGAATGAGAATTGTCTGTAGAGCCAGTCTCTTTGAGAAGGTTTCCAACACTTGATGACTCACTTCATACTTGTCCCCAGTTAGCAGATGGTGATAATGCCATGACTTAATGATGTTGCTTGGTTAATCAGCCGGCATGTTTCCCCACTTCTCAGATGCTTATTTCTAAACATTATGTAAAAACCATGTTTTGACTATTTCTCCCTCAGTTGAATCATAAGGAACTAGCTAGTATTCCACTTGTGTGTTGGATCTCACCCTCATATTGAAAAAATGAATTAAAACATGCTGATCTGAAAGAAAGGTTAATGAGTCTATTTTTTTTCATGGGTTTGGAAATGCCAGCCTTCTAAATGAATATGAAATGAGAAATTTAAGGTTGAAGTGATTTTCACAAGATTGTCATCTTCATATTTATTTATCTATATACATATATGTTCATATATGTATACAAATATATGGATATATATGTGTGTGCACATATGTAATAACCACAGAACTGGCGACCTGGCAAATTGCTGACATTTTAAGATTTATAACATGTTATATATACGTTATCTTATTTGAGACTTACAAGAGGTGAGAGAAGTTTCTCTGTAAACCACATATGTCTAATATTTTCTCTTTGAGCCAAATCTGATGAGAGTAAGATTCACACAATGTTCATCCCCCTCCTTTCTTTCCCTCAGATACAATAGGTTTCCTTTGCCTCTTCGTGAGATGTAATTTCTCTTTTTTTACCTCCACTTTTCCCTTTTTCTGGTACAATCCCCTTTCCACCTCTACTTCCTTTTTTATATTATAACAGTAAAATCAAATTACACATGTACTCTAATTACAGAAACCAGAGGGAAAGGAAGAGATACTATACTATACTATACTATACTATACTATACTATACTATACTATACTATACTATACTATATTATACTAAAGAGATACTATAGTATTGTTATAACTTATTTTATTGATGAAGAAACTGAGAAGTTAAAACCATGGTCACACAGCTCATATGGACCAGAACCCCGGTTCAGTGCTCTTTCACCTAAACACGTTGTCTCTTTACAAGGCCCTGCTCCTGAACAATTCTCTATGAAAGAAAGATTATATATTCATCAAATCTTTATTGTATAGCCTTTCTTTGCTTTTTTATTTTGTTACAAAGAATGTAAGTCTTAGTTATACAATGATTTTAAAACACAAATGTTGTCCACTTTAAATCCTGTGCATTTTTTTTTCAATAATAATTCCTCATTTATTTTCAAGTACAATAGTATGAATTGCAACCCTACCCAATCAAGGCAGTGATTGAAATATTTTTTTTAGTAGGAAGATGAGGCAATGTATTATTACCTTTCTTTTTTGACAGTGTGATGTACTCCTCCAGTTTTAATTCAGAGCAACAAAAATGTATATCAGTAAACTATTTTGGAATAAATATGGCATACCAGGAAAAATATACATAAAAAGTAACCTGCCCCTTTCTGTTGAACAAACTTTTAAGATAAAATAAAAATAAAGCCTTCAGTGCATAGCTACGTAGTTCAGCAAAACACATTCCCACATTGACCATATCTGAAAATATACATCCCTTATCTTCTTTTTAAGTTCATCTTTTCTCTCTCAGGAGGTAAGTGCCATGTCTCATCTAGATTCTTTTGGATTCATGATTTGTCATTATGTTAATTAGCTGAGAAATCTTTCAGAATTGTTTTTCTCTGTAATATTTTAAGCATGTGCATAAATTGTTTTTCCTAATCCTGCTCATTTTGCTCTAAATCAATTCATAAAGACCATGTCAATTCCCTACAAAATTGTCCATTTCCTCATTTCCTACGGTAGAACAATACTCCATTATGAGTTAGTACTCCATTTACTACAATTTGCTTAACCAGTTCCTAATAATAGGACATTTCATTAGTTTACAACTTTTTGTTATCAGTAAAAACATTTTTGTACATATAATGCCTTTATCTCTTTCTTTGATCTCTTTGTGATATGTTGGTATACTTGTGCATATACCCAGTTTGGTAACTTTAGGGGCATAGTTCCCAATTCAATGTAGCATTGGGGGGTAGGGTAACAAAAACTGGAAACAAAATCAATACCCAATGATTTAGGAAATCGCTACATAAATTATTTATTTAAGTAAACATATTTATATATTATTTATATAAATATACTAGAATATTAGTATACTAAGAAGTAATGATGAATTTTAAGAATTCAGAGAAACATGGGAAGATTTATATAGAGAAAATAAAAGCTGAAAAACAATCTATACAATGACAATAACAAATGGAAAAAACAGTAAAATGAAACTGAACACTGGAAATCATTAGAACCAAGCTTGTACTGAAAAAGAAAAAATCAAGAAAATGTCCCTCCCTTCTTTTATTGCAAATATGGACAGTGGTTGTGGAATATTACACAGTGTGATAGTTGGTTTTACTGAGCTTTTTTTTTTTCTTTTTTAATCTTTATTACACTGGAATGCTTTCTAGATAAGAGTGGAGGAGAAATATTTGGAAATTAACATAACATAAAAATACAAGGCATCAAAAGAATTTAAGAGAAAACATTTTGTTTGGTATGAAGCCAAGATGTAGTGCTTTGTTTTGTTGGGGTTTTTTCCCCTGAAATGGGTGGCTGTATGGGCTGAGAAACAAACATTTCAGACAATGAATAATTAAAGGCAATTCTCTCCTTCCCCTCTTCTTCCACATACTCATATTTTAACCCTATCCACCCTTACTTCATTTTGCCTTTCAGTGATATCTTTAGCTACTTTTTCTTTTTTCTCATATACACTTTCAGGTTAATATTATTAAAGATAGTGGGTTGAAGAAAATAGACTTGGGAGGAAGGTAGGAATGAGAAGGAAACTGCAAAATGCTTGATAAAGAATTCCTGAACTATTGTATCTACTTTACAAGTTGAAGCATCAGTCCATGTCCATAGGATCATAATTAGAGCTGGAAAATGATTATTTTTAATATAATCAGACTTTTGGTCATGTCCACAGTGGGTAAGAGACTTGGGAGGAGGGACTTATTGCTGCTGGCAGAGTGACCTTGACTTCACTTTGCAAAAAGAGGATTGTGGGTAAGAAAAAAGAAGTCAATCAAGCTGGATGAAGAGACATGAAAGCAGAAGCATGGAGAATGGGTAGTTTCTGAAAGATTGACTAAAAAGACCTGTCAAAAAGTCTAAATTGTTCCTGTGCTAGAATTAAAGCATAATAAGAGGGCCAGAATCAGCAATTTATAGTGGTGAGTGGTAGGAGATCATAGAGAAACAGTGCTGATCTTGAAACCCCTTCTACCTTTTAGGAAATCTGCTTCTCCACCTGCCCCTCCCCTCCCCTTCACTTAGCTGGAAAACACAAGCTTATTAGTTACTTTAATCCTGATTTTGTTCACTTACCATGAAACCCTCTTGGACAGAAGAAATGCTAAACTGTGTATTTAATTTAATGTTTATTTAATATTTATGTAACAGGTATTTGGACCTAGATCATTTAAGATAGAGACATTCTTGTTGAAGACTTTGAGAGGATTGTCTCATACACGGTCATTCTGTGTTGATCTATCATATATTTGGGAGCAGTTTCTTCCTATTGGCTAGGAAGCCAGAATTGGCTGTGTGTGTTTAAAATCAACCCACTGAGACACAGCCTCTCTGTCTCCAGTGGCATATAGACATGAAGGACTTCTTCATTCACAGAAGGGACAGCATGTAGTAAAGTGCTGAAGGAAAAGGCAAAGGAACACTTTGTCCTTCCCTATGCCTGAAAAATGAGCTTGGGATTTAGTTTCCTGACCAGGATCTCAAGCCTGGCAAACTTGGTGCAAAGAGCCAAGCAGGGAATTCCTAAGAAACCAGGGTAACTGGATGCAAGCTGAAATGGGGAGATAGAGAGGGGAGACATTTTGAAATTAAAATTTCATAGGACTAATGCTATGTAGAAACTGAGTTAAGCTGTAAAATTATTTCTCCTCCCCTCTCCAGAGATCAAGGTGTTTCAAGCAGGATTATGTTCTGATTAGGGAAGAAATGTTTACATGAATTTTCTCTTTTATTTTTGAAGCAAATATACCTCGAAAACCTAATTTGACTGTCAAGTGATTAAATGGAACTGGGATATTTGGAACCCTAAAATTAAAGAAAGACAATTGATAGTAATTTCAGCCAATGGCAATGACAAGACTCCCAATCATTAAGGATACTGGAAATGTAACACATCTGGCCTTCAGAGGGGCCAGAGTAATCAATGTTATACTTAAGGAAAAGAAAAGAGAGCATTCCTTATTCTGGGTAGATGAAATGTTTAGTTCAAACTGAGCCCAAGAATTTGGAGCTTATTGAGAACAATTGAGCAAAGAGGAGAGAATGATATTGGACTGGAAAACTTGGCAAAGAATTCATAATTCAGAAACCCTAAAAAGACAGTTACAAACTGGTAATAATGGGAGTCTGTAAAAAAGTGGTCCAACATTTTCCTTGCTTTCCATTGCTTTCTGTTAGCAGTTCCATGCCATTCTGGGATTTGAAAAGAAATCCATGCCCCGAGAGGTGAGGGAAAATGAATTGCTTGGAAAAGGAAAGCCTGAAAGACAATGAACTGTTAGGGAAGGGAATTGTATGTGCAAAACTGGAGTTCCTCAGACTTAATGAAGGCTCAACAGAGTTCAGCCTTCCTTGCTTGCCTGTATCACTTGCACCTTCTATTCAGGTGAGGAAACTGAATCCCACAAATATTAAGCAAATTGTTCTTCTCTAGGATTTGAACCCAGGTCCAGTGACTGCACTCTTTCCAATGTGACATTATTGCTTCTAGTGTTTGTCCCAGTCACCATTTGTCCCAGGCACTATTGCTTTTGGAAACTTAGTGATTTCCACAGAAGGAGCAAACTAAACAATGCTGTTAAAATCAATAAACATTTGATGCAGCACATTAGAACTCACAAATGAAAAAGCGCCTAAAAAAAGATATGACAGCAGAAGATAAAGCAGGGTTTGGAGAAGATACATTCTGATCACAGTCATCAGAAATCAAAGCTCCCCCAAAACAGGATTCATCCCCAATTTGGCCATGAGGGGGAGCTCAAGTCTTAGGTGAGATTATCTTCCAGGTTTTATCAGGAAAATGGGACCGACGATCTTAAGAGAGACCTACCCCAAGTCTGACATGCTCTCCCTCCTCCTCTCAGTTTGGGGTGCGAATACTTGGGTTGTCCCACAAAATAAGGTTCCTAAGTTTAGGAAGAGGGCCACATATTTTACAAGGTGGGGCATGGTGTCTATTAGTTTCCAGGTAGATAGGAACCAATTTGCAAGGAATTGTGGGGCAGCCAAGTGGCACATTGGACAGACCATCAGCCTGGAATCAGGAAAACTTCCTGAGTTCAGATCTGATCTCAGACACTTACCAGCTATCTGACCTCAGAGCATTCAACTCAGTTTCTTCTTCTGTAAAATGAATCGTAGAAGGAAATGGCAAAGCATTCCAGTATCTATGCCAAGAAAACCAAACAACTGAATAACAAAGACAAGGAAATCTTGTCTTTCCAAAATGGAGCATAGTAGATAGGAATGGAGGGATAGGGAAGAAACATTTAGAAAGACAGTTGGGAAAGAAAACTGTTTTTTCCTCTCACTACCCCAATGTCTGATCTGTTTTTTTGTTTTGTTTTGTTTTGTCTTGAGGGCTTTTTTGGCAAGGCAATTGTTATTAAGTCACTTGCCCAGGGTCACACAGTTAGAAAGTGTTTGGTATCTAAGGCCACATTAGATTCAGGTCCTCCTCATTCTAGGAGCAGTGCTCTATCTATCCCACTGTGCCATTTAGCTGCCCTTTTACCTTTGTTAGTCATCACTCTCCCATCCCCCACTTTCCAGAGAAAGTTGATTAATCTAGAAAGTCAAATCTCATCAATTTAAGCTACTAGCAACTCCCATCCCCTGAAGACTACTCCTATCCCCTGAGAAACTTTACCTTTGTAATCTAAATCATATGACTAGTTAAGAGAAGTTTCAGAAAGGGAGGTCCAACTGATGTGATTTCAATTCTAGCTATATCATCAATAGTCAGAAGAATGTTCTAAATTTTATTCTGTCATATCGTTAATTGCTAGAAAGGACTCTCTCAACCTTCATTTTCTGGCATAGCTGAGGTATTCATTGATTCTCTTTATTAATAGTTCATATTTTAATAACAAATTGATAGTGCTCAGAATTTTATTACCTCAGTTTACCTTAATTTTAAGCACATCACTAGGGACTAAAGACACATCCAAAGATACAAAATCTATAACCCTTCATGTCTAGGAACTTACCTATACCAAAGCACAGGTAATGTGCATCTGTTTCCATCACAGATCCGAGATGCTTATCTTCATTGCTGGCATGGCCAGAACTAGTTTGATTATATGAACTCTTAAGTTGCCTTTAGTTCTTTCCAAGGAAAATAATAAAAATCACCAAATCCATGATGTTTTGCACTAGTGGTGGTAGAGAAAAAAATGGGAGAACATTTTTTTCCCCTGTTTCTGAAATAGCCTGTTTTGGGGAAATGGAGCAAAAGTTAGTCCTTCAAACCTCAAATGGAAATCAGAAGGTAACACTTTTAATCCATTCTTTCCTTCTTTATTTTAGTACTTTGAAAGACCTGTAATCTTATCACTGTGGGTAATTCCTCTGCTCCATACAAATGATATCAACCTATTATTCCCAGTCCATCTGTAAGACACCTCTCTTTTGTGGGACTTACATCCAATATGCTAGAGGAGTCCCTTGAATATGTTCTCTTAATATTGTGTGGATTTCACCAATGCTATTCAACAATAAGTTCTTACTCTGGTTACATGACCATTTCACCTTTTTTTCTGATCACACATATCTCTAAAAATGTCAGTATTTTGTACGTACCTTTGCCTATACACATCGTCTCCCTGATAGAATGTTAGCTCCTCAAGGTCAACAATCTTCCATTTTTATTTTTGTATCCCCGGTACTCAACACAATCCCCTGCTTGTAGTAAACTTAAGTGCTTTGGATTGATTGATAATTTATACCACTTCCTTGTATAGTTCTTTAGTGAAACACACCCTACCCTCAAAGCGCTTACATCCCCAAGTGAAATAACACTGAAAAACAAAATCAGCAATTAATGGAGGCCAGTTGATTAAGTGGAAGTGTACATAAACTTTTCACTGAGATTGTATTTTGTCTGTCTAACAAGACTATAAGCTCATTGAGGACAAGAAAAATGCTTGAATATCACCACAATGCTAAGCACATAGTAGGCATAAATAGAACCTTGTAGAACTGAATTAAGTGGAATTGCCTTGACTGGATTCAAAATATTATTAGTTAGAAAACACTAGTGGCCAGCAGATGGTGTGTGTGGCCTGTCCTATGCCTCAAGCTTGCATGTAAGTAACAAAGTTATTGGAGGGGAAAAGATTACTAAATCTTGCTGCACGGTTTAACTTACCAGTAATTTAAAAAGTTAAACTATATTTTCTTCTCAAGTTCATTTTCTTAATTCTGGGAGAGGGGCTATGGAGTCACAGTATGACGTATGGCTTGATCCTGATCTAAAGAATCAGGAAACTTAAGGCTCTACTACTAATTATATATGTTAATTTGGGCAAGTTTTGTAAATTCTCTAGAACTCAGTTTCTTTATCTGTAAGATAAAGATATTGGACTTGTTGACCTCAAAGTTCTTTTCCAATTCTGAATGCAATGATTCTATAATTTTATCCCTCTTGGTCTCAGTTTCCTTATCAGTAATACAGGTGTTATTGAACAAAGTAAGCTTCCAGTTCTAACATTTTGTGACTTTAGATGAAACTTCATGATCAAGATAACTTCCTAACTTAAGAAATTAGGGGTTGGACCAGGTAAGAATTAAGACCTCTTCTAAAATCTATTATCTTATGGGTATATGATTCTGAGTTGAACATTACAATCAACTATTCTAAATAAACATTCTTGCCATTGTAACAAGTAGACACCTGCTTTTTGGTGTATGAATCAAAAAACTTCACAATTTCTTACTGCTGAAATGGCCATTTAATAAAAAAAAAAAAAGCTGGAGAGATCTCTAGAAGCAAAGCAAAGTTTATTATACATTCTCTCTAAAAAGGCATCCCACCCATCGAGCAGACAATTGAAGGGAAGAAGCCCCAAGGGTCAACACTTTTAATCCCTAATGCAAATACCCCCTCCCACCACTGACCCTCATCCCCATTGGCTGAGGAGCTTACATTCTAAATGCAGGAACTACCCAAGAAATTGAACTTGACCAATAAGTACATAGTTGCCCGTATTTGACTGAAATAGAGAGACGCTGATGTCATGGTAGGATAGCAGGAAGGGGACTTAGGTATGCCCTTGACTTCTTCAAAGTCCTTCAGGCCTACTCAAACTCTAAAGTGGATGAAACCTTACTCGATTTTCACAACTGTCTTGAAAGATTTCACCTCATCTCATTCAATTTTACAGAGGAAGAAACTAAGAAAGGTGATCATTTCTTCATTGTTATACTACAAGTAACTAACTACTTGGTATTTTCCTTAAATTCCAGTTTCCCCTTGATTTTTCCTGACAATTTATTTTTAACTTACACTCTTAAAGAATTATTTAGGACATTAAGAGCTTTAAGTCAGAAGCAGGCCCCAAAACTAGGTTTTTCTAATTCTAAGGCTGACCATCTATCTACAACATCACACTGCCTCTCTGTGATGGCAAAAACATGGAGATATGGAGATTATAATGAATGACACATATAAATATGTCATATACGTGCGTGTATGTATGTATGTAAACTACGTGTTTACATATACATGTGTGTATACATACATGTGTTGTGTGTGTGTTATAAGAATGGAGCAGAGGAAGGAACATTAATCCCATTATTAAATATTGGAAAAAGGAACAGAGAATTTGTTCTCAGTATAACAATGATGCCTCTTACTCCGCCCCAGATTTCTTTAGATTTGGTAAAAGGTTAAATTTTGTGCAAAAATATTTGCATATGACATTTCACAAATAGATCACAAAATAAGCCCATACTGTGGATTTGTACTCTAAGGACATCTACAAATATAACTAGTGCCTCGTTTCCTCATTAAGATCTTCATCTTCATCTCAGCTTCAAGTGACCCAAAAGGAAAGCATATGCAAATTATAGAGTAGGTACATTTATTGCAAGAAAGCGAGAGATAATTAAACAAAGCATTAAGACTGCCAAATATTGCTGCTCACTGTTCTCATCCGTAAGTCTAACAGGTTAAATGGCTGAGTTCACAAATTAATTCCACCTAGACAAAATGGTGCTCCTTAATTTGTTCCACTCAGTATTACAGCAATAGATAAGGGAAAGAAGGATGTTTTCACTGGGCTGTTCTACCCGTAGCCCTGCTCAGACCCCTGTGAATTCATCTGACAAGTGATTGCTGGCTAAAGGCCAAGAGACTGAGTCCTTAGAGACCTTGAGGATCCCAGAACCTATTACTAGAGGCACATTAGTCCTGCCTCTTCTCTGACATGACTCACACAAGTCTCACCATCTTCCCAGAACTTCAGGTTATTATTGTTTGTCCTTCACTCTCCAAAAGGACTATGACATCAGGAAGTCGATGACAAGACTTGCAAGTGAATTGGAGTTAAGTGAGGGAGGATTGTGCAAAGTCACCAGCCTTACACTCTCCTCTGGAGCCATTTGGGCCTAGGATCCAAATATAGATCAGGAAACTAGAGCTGATCCCTCAGAACTTCAGGCAACCTATTGGTGACTCTCCTAATAATCTGATTCTCATGCACTTAACCATAATGCAAAAAGGGAGAACAACCCATAGGAAATTACAAAGCCATTATTCTTGTTCTTGTTCTTGTTGTTTGTCTTTCCTTCTCAAGGAGGATTATGACATCAGGAAGCTGATACCCTGACATGCAAGTGAATTGGTTTTCAGTGAGTGTGGACTGTGCAAAATCACCAGCCTCATTTCCTCCTTGAGAAATTTTCTTCTCCCACCTGCGTCCAATGGCCAGATATAGATCAGAACAACTGGAGATGGCCCTGGATGCAGTGGGAGATCTCTGCCTTTTGAAGGTGAAGTCTTTAATAGGTCTCAGTTTGACTGAGCCAAGCCCATTCAGTGATTAAGGCTGGATAGCAATTAGAGGCAAAGAATCTCCTCTTTCAATGCACTAAAACAGGAGAGAAGAGGACATCATTAGAAGGTCATACTTTTTTTTGCAGATGATAATGTGAAATGTCCTATTGTATAGCATCCTCAGCTGATTTCCTCATCTTAAATGAGATAGGTTTTCAGGTTGAGTCTCCCAAAGAATGGTTACTGTTCTAGAGTTCTAGAGTAGAAATTCTTTGGATACTTGTGTGTTTCCTTTTAATAATCAGTCAATAAATTCAATTAAGTCTTAGCAAAGGCTTTTATTCATATGACACAGAAAGAATGCTAATCATAAAAATATGATTCCTATAAACCTGGGGAGCACTCTGCCCAAAGTATACTGTGGCCATAGGGAGAGTAGACATAAATTTAAAGCATAAGTAGAATGAGGCACACACATTCACATGTGGTCAAAGTAATTCAAAACTTTTGTAGTTCTTTGAAATGCTTTCCCTCTTAGTAGAATGCTCCAAAAATTTTCTTTGGGGCTTGGCATTATGCTAGACAGATTTCTCAGTTGGGTTCCCTCCTCACAAGAAAAGTTATCTCTATTGGATGACTTAGGTTATTGCTAGAGTCTTCTAAAAAGAGTAACAAACTTGAAAACATTATTTCCTAGGCTGGAAGTAGGAAAGCACGTTAAAGTTCCTTAATTTTCTTTCAACAAAGTTCCCTTCAAGATCTAAATCTGTGATCCCTATTTAATTCTTCCTGGTTCAGGACTGGGTCCCCTTAGACAGAGACCTCACCCTAACTTATGGAGATTATCTGATGTATTTCCCAACTCTTCTTCTCTACAAACTAGGTCACAATCAGGCAAAGGCCAAGTGCTCAATGATTCTCCGAAAGCTCTGGGGTATGAGGTTCTCTAGACTTTTTCTAACTCAAAAGTTCTCTTATGTAGAAGAATAGCTGGAGAAAAATGTGAGCTTTTTCAATAAGCTATTTAAACTTTCATATCCTTTACAAGCTTTAGAATCATCCAATCAGATCTGAAAAGTGGTTCACTTTCCACAAGGATGATTACAAGGTAAGATGATCATTTACATTTCATTGTCTCTGTTATTTGAGCTTTATGACCTGCAAATTTGCTAATGTCTGAAAAAATCACATCTTTAAACTGGGAATTATCTTTCAAGCCAGCTAATGAACCTTACAAGAAAATCAGCTTTATTGCTTTGTAGCTGCACATTGTTTTATTTGCTTTTTTTGGTTTACTCTAAATGATATTAAGCTTAATTGTCCATTTTCTTTACCACACTTGCCTCCAGATGACTTTGTTGTGTATGTGTTTGGTTTTCCCCAAAACAATCTATCCTAGAATTGAAAGATAAAGAGTCACTCTCATTGGTGATAGTCAAAACAATCATGTGCTGATAAGATGCTCACTTATCAATATTCAGACTCTCTTGTTGATCAAACAACCAATACCTGTTGCTGTCACCTTGGGCAACTCACAACCTATCTGGGCCTTCATTTCCTTGCCTGTAAAATGGGAATAATCTACTAACTATATAAGACTATTGAGAGAATCAAATGAAATTACTTAAAACACTAGTTTAGACCATACTGTCTCTTCCATCTCTATGTAATCCTACAATCCATCAAATGGAATTTGCTGTAATGATTTTGAAATTGACATTTAGGAATAAATCTGCTGAGCCTTAAATAGCAGATGATAGTTATAGATTCTATTACTGAAAATTGTCAAATTTTACATTGAGAACTCCTGGTCTCCCTCATCCCTAACTGAATATTTATTTTGTAAAAACCATCCAATGGCTAACAATTAACTCATACATGCAAACAATTTATTTGGACATGTTCTCCCCAGAGGATTCTTGAAATGGCAGATGAATATATCATCTGATTTTTCTACCACCTCTTTCCTGAACTGTACAACCACATAGAAAATGTCAAACCCAGAACTCAGTGTATTTTCCAAATTCAGTATCTAAATTCACCAGGGAGAGAATGTTTACCTAGAAAAGCAAGAAAAAGACAAATAACAAAGGCTCCTTCCAACACCCTACTATCTCCATCCAAAAAAGCAAAACTCTCCTCTTCTTGGTACACAGTTTTAATTTCCTTCCTTTCAGACAAAGAACCAGTGTCAATTCCTGAAAATTACCTTCTCAAGTCTTCATTTTTCCCCCATGTGTTAAATATTCTATGCCATTTCTCAACCATATTTAAATATTCTAGGCCATTTCTTGACCATATCTATTGTGGAAAAGAACAAGCCTTAGTGTCCTAGAAGCAAAGCCTCTCTGACCACCATCCAAAAAAAAAAAAAAAAAAAAGGCAGGAAGAGTTTCTCAATATTTTGTTGGTTCATCTTTGACCTAGAAACACCACTGCTAAAGAAAAAAATCCATTGCTCCCCCAAACCATTCATTTTTTGACCTTTCCACTCCACCCAATGAACCATATTCTGGCCTTTGTGAGAAGAATGCCTGTCTCTTAGAATGGATAGAGCCCAACTTTTTTTTTCCCCTCTGCAGGCCACAGATCAAGTGGCAGATGATCCAACAACAACAAAAAAAAAAATCTCCTGAGCTAGACTGAAATTACTGACCTGGACATGACAAGCCCAGCTCTTATTACAAGTTCCTGGAACCAGGCTATTTCCTAGGGTAAAGTTCTTTTATGATTCGCACAATGTGAAAGCTGAATGTCAGGCCAGATCTTTTCTTTCCTTTTTTTTTTAAACACTCCAAAAGACCTCATTCCAATGGTGAAGACATTTTTAAAAACACAGATGCCACTGGAAATGACCTGGAGCAACTTTTCAAAGGAAAAAAAAATTGTCTAAAAGCATTTTTATGATTACAGACATCAAATTGATTTCGTGACTGGCCTACCACCTGGAAATAGCAGGTATTGAATAAATGCTTTTGGATTGATTGGTTGAATATTTACAAGCAATTCTCTACTAGAGGGAAGCTGGTTATCTGTTCTCTGGAATTGAATTCATTCTTTTTAATATTATCAGAATGTAGG
This sequence comes from Antechinus flavipes, assembly GCF_016432865.1. NCBI lineage: Eukaryota > Metazoa > Chordata > Mammalia > Dasyuromorphia > Dasyuridae > Antechinus > Antechinus flavipes. The sequence goes on along the minus strand of NC_067398.1, from coordinate 43,229,716 downwards.
GTTATAGTGTCTCTTTACTCTCAGCACCTGGGACAGCACCAAGTACATAGAAGGTGCTTGATAAGTGCTTATTGCATTCTGTGAGGCTCACATTTATATAGGACTTTACAATTTACAAAGCATTTTCATTACAGCCAATGCTTCTGAAGTACAGACAGTGCAAACAGTATTGGAATTTGGAAGTGTTGGACCCCAAAAGTATGTTGCACCCAGCCCCAGTGTTGCAAAGTGTCAGTTTTTGTCCTCCACCCGCATCAGTCCCATTGCCCAATTAGGGAGGTCAGGGGTTTTGCCAGTAGTTCTGGACTAAAACTTGAACCCACAACTTCTAGTTTACTTGTCTAGTGCTTTAGATTTAGTTCTCTAGATTGTTTGATAAAATCATGAAAGAAACAAAAATTGGCTTCAAATACTGCCACATTCATTTACTAGGTAGCTGTGGGACTTGGGCAAAACCTTTATCCTCTCTGAGTCTCACTTTTATCATCTATAAAATGGGGATAATAAAAGCTTCTCTTTCACAGGTTGTAGAAAGAACCTAATGAGATAATTTGTGGAAAACATTTACTTGGCAAACCCTAAATCACTTTTTAAATGTCAATTATTCCCTTTCTTATCTTACATTTTAGCAATAGACCAATCTTGTCCATATTCATTCATTCATCACACATTTTTGAGCACCCACTAAAGGGCTCCTGTGACCTCTTCCTCTGCTTGATCTCGGAACTAGAGCCTCCATTTTAAGGGAAATGTCCAGGCCTGTCAAGTCTTAATTAATTCTCCAAACTCACCAAACTCCATTCCTATCTCTTTGGGCTTTCTCTACCATGTCCCTTCTTGACTACTTTCTTCCCCTCTCCATCCCATTCAGGTTCCCTTTATTTGCTATTTTCCCCTACTAGAATATAAACTTCTTGAGAATTAGAACTGTTTTCTTTTTTGCTCATGGCTGTGCTCAGAGACCTTAGCACAGAAGCTGGTACCCTGTAATGCTTAATGAATACTTGCTGACTCGACTATTTGTGCCAGAATAGGCTCTAATTTGTCTTAAGCACATATGGGCACACCTGTGCGCATGTGCACACATACACACATACACACACATACACAAAGCAGGCTTCCTGATGCACATCTTTCTCCTTGTTTGGAACTTCCCTGTTCATTAGCACTCCTAATAAAAAGAAACTGGCAAAGAAAGAGTAGATTAATTTCAAATCAATTCCATTTTACTGGGGCAATTAGCTTAATGTGAGATTAGATTTTGGGGGGATTTGGCCCCAGGAATTTGTAGATTAGAGCATTTCCTTGATTTCAATTTGCTCCATATCCTTTCTTAAATTGATGGAGCATTTCAAATTTCAGATTAGACTTTCTGTTCTAGTAACTCCATCAAGAGCATAGTATCTCTATTTGAAAAGGAAAATTGAGTTTTTGATTGGGGAAGGGAGTGGAGAACTTATTTTTTGTTGTTGTTGTTGTTGTTGGAGTTTGTTGTTGTTGTTGTTGTTTTAAACAGGAGAACAGTGATGATCCATTTCCCCTGGTTCTCTCAGGAAGAATAATAACGTATTCATTATAGCCATGCTCTTTGCATTCAATCCATTGTCGAAAATAGATATTAAGTTTAAGTATATATGATGTGCAAGCTGTTTTAGTAGAATAAAAAGAAGGTGGGGGAAGGGAGAAGGACCTAGTCCCTTTCTTCAAGGAATTTACATTCTAGTACTTGACCAAATATTGACCAAAGGAAGATTTCTTAGAGGAGAATGCAAACCTTTATAATTCATATTTATTACTTATTAAGGTCAAGGACTTTTTCTTATTTCATAAAAGTTCCAATTAGTTGGTGCTAAACTACAAATATCTTATTTGAGCCTTTCAATAATCCTGGAAAGTAGGTGCTATTATTTTCCCCATTTTGCAGCTGAGGAAACTGAAACAGAGTTAAGTGACTTGACTAAGGTCACACAACTAGATTAGATTTCAATTGAAGTCTTTCTGATTCTAGGCCCACCCCTCTATCTATTATAGTATCATTATGGTGCCAGTCATGACTAAGATAGGCAATCACTCATCTTGTGTACTGGATTCAGAGCTGAACTCAGAATAACCAAGACCTGGGCTCAAATACCCCTTCAGACACTTACTAATCATATGACTCCTGGCAGATCACAATCAATCTGGGTCTCACTGTTAAAAAATGCAAAGTTTTCACAAGATACCTAACATGTTGATGGCAAGATTAAAATCCAGGTTCTCTGATTTTTAAAACCAATATTCTTTTCTTCTTGTCTAGGTTCAGACAAGCTAGAACCTTAAATGGAACCATAGAATCATAAAAAGGGACAGTCAGGAAATGTCAGTAATCATTCCAGCCTCTTCATTTTAGAGCTGAGGAAACTGAATATCTGATTTGTCCAGTATCACACAAATAGCTGAGTCAGACCTAGCATCTAGGTCTCCTGGTTTATCCATAATAATAATTCAGTTATTGGTGGCATTTTCTCAACTATACCCCATCATATCTTTTTTCTGTCTTTTCCTCTTTCTCTGTACCTTTTTCTTTATATCTTCTTGGTTGTGTTTCCCAGAATCCCAGAATCTTAACACTGGGGAAAACCTCAGAGACAATGTAGTCTAATTCACACCTAAAAAAGAATCCCCTCCTATGATATTTCTCACATGATATTTCTCTTGACTAGCCTTTGTTTAAAGACTTTCTTAAAAAGAGTCCTTTACTTCCTAGAATAACCCATCGTACTTTGGGATAGCTCTAATGATTAGGATGTTTTTCCTGAAATCACTTCTTTGCAGCTTCTAGTCATTGTTCCTACTCTTGGGGACAAGAAGAATCAGTCTAATGATTGTTCCTATTCTTGGGGACAAGAAGAACCAGTCTAATGATTGTTCCTATTCTTGGGGACAAGAAAAACTAGTCTAAGCATTGTTCCTATTCTTTTGGGGACAAGAAGAGCCAGTCTAATCTTTCTTCCACATGATAGCTTTTCAAAAACTTGAGCCTATTATCATGTCACCTCTAGGTCTCCTCTTCTCCAATCTAAATGTCTCTGATTCCTTCAGTAGTAAGAATGAGATATATTTATGCTAAGCCAAGGGGGAATTTCAAAGATGACTCATCTAAGTCTTGCCCTCATGGGATCTACAGTTGGGGAGATGACACATCTGATATCTAGCTAAGGTAGAAAACAAAAGGGCTGTAGGAGGAATGTAAGATCCTCCAGGATCACAGATTCAGAGCTATAAGATATCTTTGAGGTTGTATAGTCTAACCCATTCCTTTTCCAGATGAGGAAACCAGTACTTTGAGGCAATTTCCCCAAAATACAGAGGTGGTTAGTGACTGTACTGATATAGGAACCTAAGTCACTTTCTCTTAAACCCGGCACTCTTTCATACTGCTTCTCCCCATAATCACGAACCTCTCTATAAACATGGACGTATGATTAGTCTCAAAGTGGAAGGATCTGGGAAAGTTTCATGGAAGCGGTAGCATTTGAACTGAACGAAAGAATTTAATTCCATCTCTATTTTTCTCTTCTTCTTCTCTTCTGATGTTGCTGGGTCTGATGGAGAGTAGCGGCTTTATTGATCCTGACTTATCATCTTAACACTGGGAATAGGTTATGTTTCTGTAGTCCACTCCTCCAAGTGAGTTCAAAGCACTTTCTCCGCCAGAATGAGAATGCCTGGATGTTTACACCTGTGATGCTTTGTGTTCAGTTCTCATTGATCTTTAATTGGCAAGGACACACTTAACATTTAAGATTCTACCAGCTCCACTTTCCTAAGGGATTTATAATTATAAACAAATCTCAAATGTATTTTTTGGGAAGCTGGTATTTAAAGGAACCATCTAGTACATCAAAAAATTATTTTGTAATGTGAAGGATCACCCCCTAATTTTCCTGAATTTGAATAGACTGATTTTCTTAAGCCTGGGCAGTCATTTTTTTTTTTAAATTAAAGCTTTTTATTTACAAAACATATGCAAGGATGATTTTTCAACATTGACCCTTGCAAAACTTTGTGTTTCAAATTTTCCCCTCTTTCCCCCCACCCCCTCTCCTAGATGGCAGATAATCCAATACATGTTAAATACGTTAAAATATATGTTAAGGGACAGTTAGGTGGCACAGGGGACAGTGAGTTCAAATCTCGTCTCAGACACTTACATTTCCTAGCTGTGTGACACTGGGCACAACCCCAATTGCCTTCACAAAAAGTGAATGAATGAAATAAAATATATGTAAAGTGCAAAATATGTATACATATTTATATAATTATTTTGCTGCACAAGAAAAATCAGATCAAGAAGGGGAAAAAACTGAGAAAGAAAACAAAATACAAGCAAACAACAACAGAAAGAGTGAAAATACTATGTTGTGGTTCACACTCAATTCCCACAGTCCTCTCTCTGAGTGGAGATGGCTCTCTTCATCACAAGATTATTGGAACTGATCTGAATAATCTCATTGTTGGAAAGAGTCGTGTTCATCAGAATTGATCATATAATCTTGTTGCCATGTACAATTACTTCTGCTCATTTCACTTAGCATCAGTTCATGTGAATCTCCCCAGGCCTCTCTAAACTCATCCCGCTGATGGTTTCTTACAGAACAATAATATTCCATAACATTCATATACTATAACTTATTCAGCCACTTCCCAACTGATGGGCATCCACTCATTTCCAGTTTCTTTCCCCGTGAGATCACGGGGCTATTGTGGTATTGGTACTTATCCTAAAATTCAAATTATAGAAGAAAGGAAAGCCAGATCCTGGAGTGAGGTCTTTACTGAGTACCTAGCAGTCCTCATAACAAAACAAACAGACATAAAACTCAAGATAGAAGCTTTACCATAGAATATGAGAGTTACTAGGAACCTTAAACATCAACTAAGCCATCCTCACCCTTTTACCCAGGATGTAGAGATGTTCATTGACTTGTCCACAATGACAGAGGAAGTTGGTGGCAGAAGTGAGACCAGAGCCTAACTATACTGAGTCCCAATTCAATACTGAGTTTATCCCACTTCTACCCTTAAGAAGTTTCCAACATACACAGACCTAGAACACTTCAACACTCAGACCAGGTTCACTTTTCTCTCTACTCCAGAGATCTCTGCCTTCTTCGGATGCCAATAACTTTTTATCAGACTTTATCCCTTCCCTCCTAATGATTGGATTATAACCATCGATCCAGAAGTGGCAGCTGTGGTACACTTGGGGGAAAAGCAAAGTACTTTAAATCTGGGTTTGAGGTTTGGTTCTAGATTTACCACCTGTGTGACAAAAGCATTCCACATCCTTGTGGGGTTCCATTTTCATCTTCAAAATGAGAGGATTACTAAGATTAGATTGTCTCTCAGGTCCTTCTCATCTCTAAATCCAATGAACTCTAATGATCTCCCACCTAATGCTTTCAAATGGAAATTATTTTATTTCTCTGGGCTTCAATTTTGATTAAAAAGTAAGAGTTAATGAGATTCCCTACCCCATTGGATTGTTGTAGGAATCAAAGAAGATAATATAAGTAAATTGTCTTCTAAATTCCAGAGTTATATAAAGAGCAGCTGATGTTATCTTAGAAACCATCAGCAGCTTGCATAGAAACTATTACTTGACACCCTACTCATTGACAGCAAACTCCTAATAATCAGCCAGATTTAAGAGTGGGAGACTTCAGCATATGTCTGAACTTGAAAGAGTAACCAAATTATAGTTTCTTTTTTCAGTGTGATTTTTCTCCCCCAGGCAGGGTTGCCATGACTGTGATCTCTTCCTCTTCATTTCTAAAGTCCACAAAACCATATGGCTATAGCTGGTCTTTTATTTGTTAAGCTCCAAATAAAGCTATCTCTCGCTACAGTCTAATCATATCATATTGGAACTGGAAGGCACCTGGGACAACCTCTAGACTAACTCCTTCATTTTTTAGAGAAGGAAAGTGAGGTCTAGAGATGTTAGGTCACCCACTCAAGATCATGCAGAGAAATTGACCCCAAGTCCATCAAGGTAAACACTGTGCCACCTTGATGGTTCCATGGATAGGATGCTAGATCTGGAGTCAGGAAGACTTGGTTCATCTCTTCCCTCAGCTACTTACTAGCTGCAGGATCATGAACAAGTTATTTAACTTCTCTCTGACTCAGTTTCTTCTACTCTAAAATGAGTGTAATAATAGCACCTATGTCCCAGGATTGTTGTGGGGAACAAATGAGATAATATTCACAACATGCTTAGCACATAGTAGAAGCTTAATAAATGCTTGTTTCCTTTCTTCCTTTTCTCCCAGATGTTCATCTTTGAAGAGCTTTAGAAGCATAGGACAGATGTTTGTTCAGGGAGGGCCTTTAGAGATTATCTTAGTCTCCTCATAGAAATGAAATAACTTGCTCACTGTTACACAATTAGTTAAAAGCCCAGCCAGGGTTAGAACTGACTCATATTCCAGGTGTTCTCTATTTCTCCTCACTGTCTTGTCTCCCTCAGCTTTTTCATGATTTTTCCGGAATCCAGCTGTCTTTGAGATGCTGGGAATACAGCTCACCTTGTGCAGTACAATGTAAGTTCCTTAGGAACAGTGGCTGCTTTTCTGTTTATTTTGTGTTTGTATTTCCTTGTTCCGCAATACTCATTCCATTGGATACATCAGGTGGATGAGGACTGTCTACATTTAATTCCCAAAACCCTTTTTGGGAAGACCAAGCATCTCGTGTGGGCTGATGGGAAGAAAGAATTTCTGATAGCTGAGGACCTTGTGTCGAGGCACATCTGGGCTAGATTTGCTGAGTCTCCAGGAAGTTTTCACATGACATCTGCATGTGGAAGCAAGTTTCAAGGTGATTTATGAGGCTCCATTAAAAACTAGTTTTAAGAAATCATACCACCAAGAACTTCACCTGGCTCATAGCCTAATCCCATTGTAGCCACTTCACTTTATTCGCTTTACAATGCAGGTGAGAGCTGTATGCAACATGGGCTCTCAGTGAAGATTTGTGTCTCATTAACATTTGATTGATCTTTCAAAGTTCTTCTCAAGGTTCTTCTCCTCTATGAAGTCTTTCCTAACTAATCCTACTCTACAATGATTTCCTCTTACTTGGTATTTCATTGTTCATAAGATTATTGAGGCAAAAGTCAACCTTAGAAGTCTTAGAAGTCATCCCGTCCAACCACCTAGAGGGATAGCATCCCTCTAGCTCTGTCTGTCCCTTCTTCCCCACTCCCATTGTTCTGGTGGAGGAGCATGAGAGGAAGTTGATACAGAAAACGGTGATATAGCTAAAGCAGTGGAATGAAGGCAGGGAATTGTTTTGTTTTGTTTTGTCTTTGCATCCCCAGCACCTCACTCAGTGTCTAAGACTTAATAAATGTTTGCCAAATTGAATGGATTGGGTTCATCCAACGATTCTTGCTGAGGCTAGCCCTCGAAGTCCCTCACATACCCTCTTTAAAGCAATAAGATAAGAGCCCCTGCCAGGGATGGGAAACTTGAAACTGAGAAAGGAATTAGCACCTTCAACCCCCCGCTTCTGTCTCCTCCCAAGTCCATGTTCCCATGCATGACAAGGAATCTGGAGTCCCAGAATCTTCACTGAAAATTGAGCATCATGTGGGAACTCTCTGCACACCTTTGCTTACCTACAGGGAGCAGTCCAGGGAAACAAAATAAAAGATACATTTCTTCGAATGGATGCCCATCAATTGGAGAATGGCTGGGTAAATTATGATATATGAATGTTATGGAATATTATTGTTCTGTAAGAAATGACCGGATGAATACAGGATGAATACAGAGAGGCTTGGAGAGACTTACATGAAATGATGCTAAGTGAAATGAGCAGAACCAGGAGATCACTTTACACTTTGACAACGATATTGTATGAGGATGTATTCTGATGGAAGTGGATTTCTTTGACAAAGACTCAGTTTCAATTGATAAATGATGGACAGAAGCAGCTACACCCAAAGAAAGAACACTGGGAAACGCATGTGAACTATCTGCATTTTTGTTTTTCTTCCCGGGTTATTTTTACCTTTTGAATCCAATTCTCCATGTGCAACAAGAGAACTGCTCGGTTCTGCAAACATATATTGTATCTAGGATATACTGCAACATATCTAACATATATAGGACTGCTTGCCATCTAGGGGAGGGGGTGGAGGGAGGGAGGGGAAAAATCGAACAGAAGCGAGTGCAAGGGATAATGTTGTAAAAAATTACCCTGGCATGGATTCTGTCAATATAAAGTTATTATAAAATAAAATAAAATATTTTTTTAAAAAGTTAAAAAAAAAAAAAAAAAAGATACATTTCTTAGAACTCCTGGGCTTGAAATGGCTGCACAATATTTGGGAACTGCTGGATTCTGGAAAAAGCTTAAGGCTCACAAAGTAAACCAAAGGGATGTCTCACTGCATATTGGTCATTGCTTTTGTTGTTCCTATGTGAAGAGTAAACACTGCATGCAGTATCCCAGAACACCTTTCTATTTCTGTGAGAAGCCAAGCTTCATTATTCCAAGATTCTATGGCGAGGCTCACTTACATATGTTAAGGTCAAGAAGAAGGCTAGTAAGTGGAGACTTAGAACTGTTTTCATTGGGTAAATCCATAATAATTCTTTCTCCCCCACTTTCTTTTGGGCTCAGGAAACGAATCAGGCTGTTCAGGAAATAATAATGAAGCTAAGAGAGAGAAGCTTGTCCATTCCCTGAGAACCATAAAGAGTTTATTTAGGGCATTTTCCTCATGGTGCAGTAATTGTGCAAAAGTTGCCAGGGAGAATATGTAAAATCTAAAGTCTCACAGCATCATCTGCTCAGGGAAAAAAATTTTCCAGATGGGGAAACTGAGGCCCAAAGAATTTAAATGTTTTGCCTATCACACAGCCTAGTTATTGGCAAATCTGAGGGGAAAAAAACACAAATCTCTTAATTCCAGTAGTTTTATCACTATAACATGCTGGCTGCTTTTTAAAAAGCATTTTTATTTCATTAAATATCTCCAAATTATGTGAAAAAAATTAGCTCTTTTTAAAAATTGTATTATAAATCCCTTTCCCCTTCTCTGACACGGCAAACAATTTTATATTGATTATACATATGATGTTATACAAAATACATTTCTGTATTAACCATGTTGCAAAAGAAAACAGAAATGAAATAAAACAATAAAAATAAAGAAAAGAAACAAAAATAGGCTTCACTCTGCATTTAGAATTCATCAGTTTTCATAAAACACCTTCCACACAAATAAAGTCAGATCTAAATCATTGGAAAAATATTAAGTGCTATCTTTTTTTGGATAGATCAAGCAAATATAATAAAGATGACAATACTACCTAAACGAATCTATTTATTTAGTGCTATACTAATCAAACTCCCAAGAAACTATCTTACTGAGCTAGAAAAAATAACAACAAAATTCATCTGGAAGAACAAAAGATCAAGAATTTCAAGGGAACTAATGAAAAAAAAAAATCAAATGAAGGTGGCTTAGCTGTACCAGTTCTAAAACTATATTATAAAGCAGTGGTCATCAAAACCATTGGTACTGGCTAAGAAATAGACTAGTTGATCAGTGGAATAGGTTAGGTTCACAGGACAAAATAGTCAATAACAATAGTAATCTAGTGTTTCACAAACCCAAAAACCCCAGCTTTTGGGATAAGAATTCACTATTTGACAAAAACTGCTGGGAAAATTGGAAACTAGTATGGCAGAAACTAGGCATTGCCCACACTTAACCCCATATACCAAGATAAGGTCAAAATGGGTTCATGATCTAGACATAAAGAATGAGATTATAAATAAATTAGAAGAACATAGGATAGTTTACCTGTGGAAGAGGAAGGAATTTGTGACCAAAGAGGAATTAGAGATCATTATTGATCGCAAAATAGAAAATTTTTATTATATCAAGTTAAAAAAATTTTGTACAAACAAAACTAATGCAGACAAGATTAGAAGGGAAGCAATAAACTGGGAAAACATTTTTACATTCAAAGGTTCTGATAAAGGCCTCATTTCCAAAATATATAGAGAATTGACTCTAATTCATAGGAAATCAAGCCATTCTCCAATTGATAAATGGTTAAAAGATATGAACAGACAATTTTCAGATGAAGAAACGGAAACTATTTCTAGCCATATGAAAATATGCTCCAAATCGTTATTAATCAGAGAAATGCAAATTAAGGCAACTTTGAGATACCACTACACACCTCTCTGGCTAAGATGACAGGAAAAGATAATGCTGAATGTTGGAAGGAATGTGGGAAAACTGAGATACTGACACATTGTTGGTGGAGTTGTGAATGAATCCAACCATTCTGAAGAGTGATTTGGAACTATGCTCAAAAATGTATCAAATTGTGCTTACCCTTTGATCCAGCAGTGTTACTACTGAGCTTATATCCCAAAGAGATCTTAAAGAAGGGAAAGGGACCACATATGCAAAAATGTTCATGGCAGTCCTCTTTGTAATGGCCAGAAATATTATTTTATTACTATTTTTTCTAGATGTGTAAAATAATTCATTGGTAGTTTGATTAGTATGGCAATGAATAAATACATTAACTTAGGTAGAATTGTTATTTTCATTATATTGGCTTAGTCTACTGATGAGCAATTAATATTTTTCCAGTTGTTCAGATGTATCTTTACTTGTGTGAAAAGTATTTTGTAACCCCTGGATTTGTCTTGATAAATAAGACTACCAAGTCAGATTATCTACAATTATTTAAAATGGAATTTCTTTATCTCCTGTTGATGAGTTCTGTTAATAATATATGGAAATACTAATTATTATTGAGCTTATTTTATATCCTACAACTTTGCCAAAGTTGTTAATTCTTTCAGCTATCTTTTAGTTGATTCTCTATGGTTTTCTTGGCATACCATCATATCATATCATTTGCAAAGAATAATGGTTTGGTTTCCTCATTGCCCATTTTTTTCTTTCTTTTTGTTGTTGTTATTATTGCTATAACTAGCAAATCTAGTACAATGTTGAATAATAGTAGTGATAATGCACCTCCTTGACTCACATCTGATGTTACTGGGAAGGCTTTAAATTTACTATTATTATAAATAGTGCTTCCTTTTGGTTTTAGATAGATACTATTTATCATTTTAAGAAAGGGTCCATATGTTTACCAACATTTTTAATAGGAATGAGTGTTGTATTTTATCAAAGATTCCCCCCCCCCTGAATCTACTTATGTAATCACATTATTTTTGCTGTTTTAGTTATTGATATGGTGAATGATACAAATGGTTTTCCTAATATTGAACAAGTTCTGCATACCTGGTATAAATCCCACCTGGTGATAGTGTAAGATCTTTTTTTGTATTCCTGTAATCTCTTTACTACTATTTTATTTTAAATGTTTGCATCAATATTCATTAAAAAATTGATTTATCATTTTCTTTCACTGTTTTTGCTTTCCCTGATTTAAATATCAAAAAGAATTTGATAGAGCTCCTTTATATGTTTTTTAAATAATTTATATCATATTAGGATTAATTGTTCCTTAAATATTTGGTAAAATTCACTTTTAAATGCATTTAATCCTAGGGATTTTTTTTTTTTTAGGGAGCTCATTGATGGTTTTTCCATTTCTTTTTCTAAGAGAGGATTAGTTAAGTATTCGATTTCTTTTTCTGTTAATCTGGGCAATTTATATTTTTGTAAATATTCATCTATTTCACTTAGATTGTCAGTTTTACTGACATATAGTTAAGCCTAATAGTCTTATTGCTTTAATTTCATCTTCTATTTTTTTCACTTCAACTGAAGTGTAATAAATTCTGCTTCAGTTTCTTATTTGCACTCTTTCTCAAGTATGTTTCTCATAAACAATACATTGTTGGATTCTCATTTCTAATCCATTTTGCTGACTACTTTTGTTTTGTAGGTGAGTTCATCCCATTTACATTAACAGTTATAATAATTAACCACATTTTGATCAATCCTATTTTCTTCTGTTCATACATCTTTTTTTTTTTTATCAGATCCCTCCTTTAAGATTTTGCTTCTGAGCATTGCCTTCTTTTATTTGCCCTCCCTTTGATCATCTCCCCTTTTCTTATCCCTTTCCTCTTTTACTTTTCTGTTGGGTAAAGTAGATCTTTATTCCCAATTGAACATGTATGTGCATGTGTGTGTTTCTTCTTTAACCCAAACATTTAGATGTGTGTGTTCGAGTTACTTATATAACCATCACACCATTTCTCTCTCCACTGTAAAAGCTCTTTCACATTTCTTTTATATGAGATAATTTCCCATTCTTCCTCTTCTTTCTCTTTCTCCTAGAAAATCCCTCTTTCTTACTCACCTATTCATATTTTTTTAACATCATCCAACATAACTGATGCACTCCCACACTTTCTTTCTGTGTAGAATCCTTCCAACTATCCTAATGTTCTTTATTCTCAAAGAGGACCATGATATCTTGGGAGTGATGCTATTATATGTAAGTGAATTAGATTTTAATGAGGATGAGTTATGCAAAGTCACCAGACTCACTTTCTCCTCCAGAGCCACTTGGGACCAGTGACAAGATATAGATAAGTACAATTAGAGATGGCCTTGGGTGCAATGGGAGAACTTGACCTTATTAAGCTAAGGTCTTTAACAGATCTTAGTTTGGCTGAGACAATGTCCAACTAATGACTAAGGCTAGATAAGAATTAAGGTAAAGGATGTCTTTGTTTTTTTAAATAATGGTAAAGTTCTACAAAGATACATGTATTATTTTCCCATATAGAAAGGCACACAGTTTAAGCTTATTGAGTACCTTCTGATTTCTTTTGTGATTCTCTTGAGTCTTCTATATTAAAGCCAAATTTTCTATTCAGTTCTGGTCCTTTCATCAGGAATGACTGAAAGTCCTCTATTTTTATTAACTATCCAATTTTTGTTCTCGTGAAGAATTTTTTTTGTTTTGTTGTGTAAGTTATTCTTGATTATATTTCCAGCCTTCTGGAGTATCATAATCTAAGTCCTCTTTCTCTTTAATGTGGGAGTTGCTAAATCTTGTATGACCCTGACTGTAATTCTACAATATTTGAATAGTTTCTTTGTGGCTAGAAATGTTTTTTCTTTGGTCTGGGAGTTTTAAAATTTAGCTATATCCTAGGAGTTCTTGTTTTGGGATTTCTTTTAGGTGATAAATTGATGGAGTCTTTTTATTTATATTTTCACCTCTGATTTGAAGATAACTGAGCAATTTCCTTGACAATTTCTTGAAATACGATGCCTACCTAGGCTCTTTAGTTGATCATGGCTTTCAGTTAACCCAACAATTTTTGAATTATCTCTCTTCAACCTATTTTCCACGACTGTTCCTTTCCTCTAAAATATTTCATATTTTTCCTTCTATTTTTCCCCTTCTTTTAACTTCTATTGTTTATTGGTGTTTCATGGAGTCATTATTATCTACTTGCCCAATTCTAACATTTAAAAAATTATTTTCTTCAGTGAGCTTTTATACCACTTTTCCCTACTTGACTAATTTTTTTTCTATATTTTTGTGCCACATTTTTACTAAGCTATTAATTTTCTTTTCATTATTTTGTTTCCTTTAGTCTCATTTCTTTTCTTAAATTTTATTCTACTATTCTTATTAGATTTTGAAATTTTTTTTTTTTTGTTATTCCAGGAATTCTTATAGAACTTCTGTTCAATTCATGTGTTTTTTTCTTTGAGACTTTGCTTGTAGCTTTTTAACCTGTCTTCTTAGTTTATGTCTTAATCTTCCTCGTTATCACAGTAACTTTTTAGGGTCAGATTCTTTTTTGTTGTTTTTAACAACTTCCCACCTTCCCAATCTAAGAACAACAATCTGCCTGATTCTGAATAAACCACTCCTCAATTCATTGCTGACTCCCAGCTTCAAATCTCAAAACAGTCTTATGGACCAAGATAATAGTGATAATCTGTTGGTCAATGAGAACCAAATTCTGGAGACCACTCCCTGGCCCTGGCCCTACTTCTGGGCCATAGAATTAGCATGTCAATGATAGAAAACTGGATAAAGGTGTCCCCTTTCTCAGTATTCTGCTAAATTCTCTTGGAACTTAGTTCACTTGTAATGACATTATAATTACAATTGCTCCTTGACCAGGAAATAGGTTCAAGCCTGTAAATTTTTTTGAGACACCTTATGACACTGGTCTATGACCTCAAACTTTTGGGGTCCCTTTCCCAACCTCAACAATACCACTGGTGATTCATTTATGTGGGTTCCATGCCAGTCTTCACTTCCATGTTATAGATCTTTCTTTCCAAATTCCTAAGTTGTCCTTGGCTGGGAGAATGTCTCACTCTGACTTTTTGTTGGCTCTGTCATTCCAGAATGACAGGCAAACTCATATTATTTAAAATTTGTATGTTAAACTTGTATTTTAAAGTTGTTTGGAGAGAGATGTTGAAAGGGATCAATTGAGTACTTTCTCTACTTTGCCATCTTGGTTCCACCCCTAAAAGCACTTATTCTACCTCTTCTAACACAATACTGACTCTTGAAATTTAAGAAAAGGAACTTGAAGAGAAAAAGATTTCAGGATTTTGGTTTTGCTTTATGAGTTATCTAGTAGAACAAATCTTGCACTAAGGTGATAGCTAAAGGGATTTGGCTATAAAGGGTAGAGAATGAATAGAATTAAGAGTATTGGATGAGGATTCATAGTCCTTGCCTTCTACCTTGCTAATGAATCCTTATGATTACTGGGCCTTTCTATACATTAGCTCAGAACAAACAAGAGATTAGTTAGTTAGACAATCCACCCCAAATATCCATAGGCACTATTTGTGTCAGACCTGTGACAGAGCATTCTGAGCTCATATTGGTCTGACCAGTCAGAGACATTAACTTGATTCTACAGTAATGTCATTTTGACCCTCTTCAAGAAAAAAGGACAATTAACCATATTGTAGCTGAACTTTTTTTTATATATGTCCTCTTCCCTAATTAGAATATGAACTCCTAAAAAGGGGGCTGTTTTGATTTGGCATTTAGTAAGCAATTCATTCATTCATTAATTCACTCATTCATTTATGGGCAAGGACAGGAAAAGGAAAGAGTTAAACACAAATTCTGGGGCCCTCTTCTTCCTCTATATTCCTTCACTCCTGAGCTCCCAAGGATTTAATTACCATCTCTATGCTGATGATTCGCAAATCTACTAGTCTTTCCCTAATCTCTCTGTTGACATCCATTCTCATATCTCCAACTGACTTTCAGAAATCTCAAATTTTGTATAAAGAAGATATCTTAAACTTAACCTGTCCAAATGAAACTCACTATCTTTTCCCCTAAACTTTCTCGCCTCTCACCTTCCCTATCACTGGGCAAACAGCATCCTTCTAGTCCTTTAGGCTCAAAACCTTGTAGTTATCCTCAGCCTCTCACTATCTCTCACCCCACCATATACAATTTATTGTCAACACAAGCCCTTCTCTCCTCTGACACTTCCATCACTCCTTTGGAGGCCCTCATATTCTCATAATTGGATTATTAAAATAGACAACTCATGGGACTATCTAACTCAAATCTCTTCATTGCAATCCATTGTCCTTTCGTTACTAAAGTGATTTTCCCAAAGCAAAGATTTAATCTTATCATTCTCTATTCCATAAACTCCAGTGTCTCCCTATTGCCTCCAAAATTAAATACAAGTTGCTCCTTTGCAGCCCAGCCCACTCCTGCCTTTCCAATCTTCTTCACCTTACTGCCCACCACGTACCCTTAGATTCTCCTAGCCATCCTAGCACTCCAGCTCTTGGTATTTTCTCTGGCTATATTTTATACCGGGAATGTTCTCCCTATTTCAACTTATTGACATTCCTGGCTTTCTTTAAATTTTAGCTAAAATCCCATCTTTTGCTGAAAGCCTTCTTCAAGCCCTCTTAATTCCCTCTGTAAATTATTCCTATTTATCTGTTATGTAGCTTGCTTTGAACATTTTGGTTTGTATGTTATCTCCCTGATTAGATTGTAAACTCCTTGAAAGGCAAAGACTGTCTTGCCTATGGAATCAATGCTTTATAATGTTATTCAGAAAAATTATACTGTTCAAATGCAACTTTATGTGTTTAGAGATTGCTTGCACCCAGAATGTCACCTGACCTCAGTATCTCTCTAGGAATTCTGGAGATACCTACCAATATTATGTTCCCCCTCCCCACCCGCCCAGTTCTTGGATTCACCCAAAACATCGCTGTTTTGGTCCCCACACCCAAGTCTTAATTTGAGTCTACCCAAGCTTGTGTGAATCATATGATTCATGTGTGACTTGTGTGCAAAACCCTTGTCAAAATTCTATAAGCCTTCCAGAACCCAGGGAAGGTGAGCCATCCCCTTCTTTCTACCAAATAACCTCAAAAATTTCTTTCTAAAGCTATTTTAGGTTTGGGAGTTTGTTCTTATAAACAATACACTTCTTTTTGTATCCTGGCTTAGCACAGTACTTGAGAAATAGTGGATATTTAATAAAGATCAATCAATTGATTGATTGCATCACCTTGTCTATTCCTATAAATTTGAATAAGTGACTGTTTCTTCATCATCTGTAAAGTGAAGGGCTTGGGAGCATGAAACTCAAAGGTCCCTCTAAAAATCCTGTGGTAAGTTCCATGATGAAAGCTCCTTTCCACTTAAAAAAATAAATCTGGGTTGAGATGTAAACTTGAGAATCCTATCTCTGGTTTGCCCAGCAGATGGAGATGAAAGACCATGGTGACTCCTCCTCCCTTGAAGTGTGAAGTCTCACTCCCCCCACCCCCCCTTCCTCCCGCTGCTGTTCCCTTGTGATCCCAGGCTGTTTCCTTGGCAGTAGCTGGCAATGTGTTTCAGCTAACCTCACCCTTCCTCAGGGAGTGCAGAGAGCATTTCACATGTAGTTGGCGCAGAAGACAAAGGTAATAGGCAAGGAGAGAGAGAGAGGACAGGGGGAGACCCACGGGAAACAGAGAAAGGGAAAAGACAGAAAGATCTGATTTTGTATCTCTCTCTTCATTTATTAGCTTGTCCCTTGAAATGAGACTAAAGTTTTGTTTTTATTTATTAAAAAAATTCAACATTGTGTTCCTCTGTGGGGAGCCATCCAGGAACTAACTGTCAATCTCTTAGAAGGAAAAACCTGGCTGGGAGCTGGGAGGGAACAGATAGTGCTGCAGAAGGACAGAGAAGTATGTGCAGGCTGTCTCAGCTGTCTCGTGCTGTCTGGTTTGCTGAAGGCCCAGAACTCTGGGCACATCTGAATGTCTGGGATGAGCCAGAGCAGGGGAGAGATTGACACCAGAGAAAGTCATCTGCTTTCCCAGAAGAAATCCACTTCCTGTGTAGGAAGGTCCCACTGTTAGGCGGGGCTGGCCCAGAGCAGCAACAGTGTGTGGAGGTGGGGAATTTTGGTTCTGAAAAATGACGCTCTTCTGTGTCTCCTTATTTAACACTCAGTTGTCATAGAAATAGAAAGTAACATCCTTTCCTCAGCCCTGTTTTTAATTCTGTCCCCAAAGGAGTGACCTTGTCTAAAGCCCAAACTGCTTAAGAAACCACTGAATCTATAACTCTGGCTGGAGGAGACTGAGGATTCTGAGATCTCTCTCTGAAGAGCAGGTTGTCTTAATACCTTACACTTGAGGTAATGCTTTTTCTTTTCCGACTTGCTTCCAGAGACATCTTCCCTTTGTTCGCAAAACAGTCCTGTAAATTAGAAAGAAAAAAAAAAAGAAAAGAAAAAAGCTAAAACTTAGGGAATTTAAAATGTTATTAGAGGTAAGAAAACCCGAGTTCAATTCTAGCTTCAATTATCTGCTACCTGTGTGATAGGGTAAGTTACTTAATTTCTGCCTGCCTCAGTTTCTTCAACTGTAAAATGAGGACAAATTATAGCACCTACCTTCCAAGACTGCAAGGAACATCAAATGAGATCTTTTTTGTAAAATATTTGAAAACCTTAACAGCCTCTATAATAATAATAACAACAACAATAACTATTATTATTACGTTAAAGCCAGTCCTACAGCTCATTTTCTTCCAATGCCCACCACATCCTTTTCTCAGAATCACAGAATGTCAAAATCAGAAGGAGTCCCAGTGACCGGCTAATCAAACCCAAACCCGGGAGGGAATTCCTTAGCACAACACAATTAACATCAGCCTCTGCTTGAAGACCTATACAGTAAGGGTCTTCCCAGCCACAATACCTCCTTCCACTTTTGGAAAACTCTAATGGTTACAAACTACTAAACCTAATATTCCTTTTTCAACTTTTACCTACCATTTCCAGATTTGTCCTCTGGGGCCAAATAGCTCTGTATGACAGACAATCCAAAACCCTGAAGACAGTTATTGTGTAGTTTCACTCTATCCTCAACCCCCACTTAGACTTTTTTTTTTTTCCAGGCTAAATTTCCCCAGTTCCTCCAGCTGAAGATTCCTCAATATCCTAATAGCTCTCCTCTTATTTTTTGTTTGTTTGTTTATTTATGTTTTTTCTAAACTGTGTCATTCAAGGCCTGAGCAAGATGATACTGATCTGATCATGAAGATCAAGTACTGAGGCACTATCACTTCCTTATTCTTAGAAGCTAAGTTTCTCTTATTGAACCCAAAAATCTTTTTTTTAAACTTCCACATCATATTTCTGAAACTCATACTGAGCTTGCTGCCTACTAAAACTCCCCAATCTTCTTCAAATTGCTCTCTAACCAAGCTTCCTTTTTTTTATACTTGTAGAGTTATTTTTAAGTCAAATGTAAAAATTTACATTTAGCAGTATTAAGTTTCGTCTTATAAGATGTGGCCTGGGATACAGGACTTACTAAACTAACTGGCCTGTGGGTCAGTATTAAAGAGGTTCAACGGGAAATTGACCTTATTCATATTTTTTTAATTGAGGAAATCTAGAACAGCAGAAAGAAGGCTGTCTTCAGAGTTAGAGAAACTGGTTTTAAATGTCACATCAGATAATACCTTGTATGATTGAGTAATTGAGGCCTCAGTTTCCTCATCTGAAAGATAAGGTGGTTGGACTAAGTGGCCTCTGAAGTCCATTGTGGCTCAGATGTCTGTGAATTTTCTTTTTGAACCAAGTTTTGGTACAATCATTAAAAAAAAAAAAAGTTGGGTGAACTAGGTGATCTCTAAAATCCTTGTCATGTTTAGCATCTATGTAAATAATGAGAAAGGAAGAGCATGAATCATCCAAACAGTGAATAGTCTAAGTCTCATGCTCACTATTCCTCCTCTATTTCTTCTGAGTAAATAGAAAAAGGTCTATACACATACTCAGTAAAATCTCATTAATTTGGACCCTATTTATTTGGAATTCATTAATATTTAGATATGATCTTGATATTTCAGTTTTTGTAATAGATTCACTGAACAAAATTAATAATGTGAATCAGACTATTGGATGTTAATTGTCAACTTGTTTCCACTTTAAAAATAAACAAACCATTTTGGTATCAACCATTCATATCAGTTAAATATCCTGATTATGAATGCCTCCTATATTTGTTAAAGGAGATCCAGTAAGACCTCTTTTTAACAATACCTTGTTATCCATCAGTTTGGATTACTGCATGTACTTGCAAGTAATAAAACTTAATGTTTTCACTAAATGAGACAAGAATTCCCTTGGGGCATTTCAAATGAGTGAGGTTTGGGCTGTATGGGAAAATGAGATGGAGGTGATTCATTGGATTAGGAGGGAGAGTTGTCAAGCCTGGACCACATTCCCATTGTTTCAGTTACACCTATGTCCCAACTCTTAACTGGGGATAGGCTGCCAATCTGCTTAGCTGGAAGTATAATTTCTCTGGGGGATGTGGTCTGTGGCTCAGTAGAAGACATTCCTCTTCCTGACTCAATATCACAATAGATGACATCATTAAGGGACCGAAATCCCAAAACTAACTCAGAGGTCAAGAACCTATATGACCACATCATCATTTGGAGAAGAGAAGAAAGACATGTAGTCAAAGAATCATCAAGTGTCAGTATGGGGAGGAACCTTAGAAGTCATCTAGTCCACCTCTTTCATTTTACAGATGAGGAAAATAATTCCCAGAGAGAGAAAATGCTTTCCCCAAAGTCCCACAGGTGGCTCACAGAAGAAGTAGCCTTGGACTAATTTCCATCCAAGGATGGGAAAGGATGGGTGGGGTAAGGGTAGAGAAAAGAGCATGGTCATTTCATTATTTTCAATATTTTTTTTAGATTAATATTAAAAACATCACATACATGGAGGGAGAGAGGAAGAGATGATGGATGATGAGGAAGAAAAGAAGGAAGGAAGGAAGGAAGGAAGGAAGGAAGGAAGGAAGGAAGGAAGGAAGGAAGGAAGGAAGGAAGGAAGGAAGGAGGAAAGAAAGGAAGGAGGGAAAGGAGAAAGGAAGGAAGGAAGAGAAAAAGGAAGGAAGGAAGGAGGGAAGAAAGGAGGAAACAAAGGAAAGAAGGAAGAAAGGAAGGAAGGAAGGAAGGAAGGAAGGAAGGAAGGAAGGAAGGAAGGAAGAAGGAAGGAAGGAGAGAGGGAGATTGGGAGGAAAGAAGGAAGGAAGGAAAGAAAGAAAGAAAGACAGACTATGGCTCTTATGCTTATATATTTGAATCAGTTCCTTACATATCATAGACATACGACTTTTATCATAGAAACTTCCTGCCAAGATTTTTCTCTTATTAATTGGTTTTCTTTTAAATTTAACTGCATTGGTTTTGTTTGAATAAAAGCATTTTAATTGTATATAATTGAAATTCTACATTATGTTTTCTGTTTCTCTCTATTCCCTTTTTGCTCATGAACTTTTACCCTTATCTGTATAACAGATAAGCAATTTCTTCCTTGTTCCTTTCATTTGCTTAAGATATGACCTTTTATATCTAAGTTTTATGTATCTGTCTGGAGTTTATTTTGACATATGGTGTAAGATATTGGTTTATATCTAATTTCTGATAAACTGTTGTCCAATTCTTCTAGTACATTTTTATTGAATAGTACTTTCCCAATAGTTCAGTTTTTGAGTTTGACAACCACTAGACTTTTATGTCTGTTTGTTTCCATATACTATTTACCTAATCAGTTCCACTGATTGATCATTCTGTTTTTTAACTAATATAAGACTCCTTCGAAGATTATTGTTTTATAATAGTCAGAAACTGGATAATACTAGGCCCCAATCATTTCCCTTGATATTCTTGACATTTTTCTCCTCAAAATTAAGGTTTTGTTTTTGGTTTTTGTAGGGCTTTTTCTTTTTTTTTTAGTTCTATAAAGTAATCCTTTGGAAAATTGCTTGTATGACCCTGAGTAAATAAACTAATTTAAATAGGTAACTCCAAATGGAAATACTACCAGCAAACAATTAATAATTCTCCAATTTTTTAAGTCCATCTTTATTTCTATTTTTAGAAAAAGTATAGAAAAAGTTGTATTCATAGCTCATTCATAATTTCTGTGTGTGTCTTGGTAGAGACCTAAATGCTTTGTACATTATACAGTTATTTTGAATAGAATTTTTCTTTCACTTCTTTCTTTTTTTTTCCTTCTGGATTCTTTGGTATAAAAGATGCTAATGATTTATGTGGATTTATTTTCCATTTTACAATTTTGCTGAAATAATTATTTCAATTAATTTTAGTTTTATTCTTTATTTATGCTTGTTCACTTGAATTTTTTTCTTATTGATATACCTAATATTTCTAATACTAGGTTGTTGTTTTTAAATAGTACTGATAATGACATTCTTGCTTTACTCTGATTTTATTTTAAAAGGGCTATAATCATTCACCATTGTGGACAGTGTTGACTCTTAGTTTTAGAGATTCTAGTTTCTACCTTAAAAAAAAAAATTTTGTATTCCTCTGCTTTCAAGTGTTTGAGGATTTTTTTTTTTTTATGGAAATGGGTATTATATTATATCCAAAACTTTTGAAGTATCTGCTTACATTAAAATGTGGTTTTTGTTATTCTGATAATTAATATGGTCTATAATATTTATAGTTTTCCTTATATTGAATCAATCTCACATTTCTGATATAAATCCATCCTGGTCATTGTATAGGATATTTTAATATGTTGTTGTAGCCTTTTTGTTAATATTTTATTTAACATTGACGTTAAATTTAAATACTTTTAGGAAAATTGCTTTATAGTTTTCTTTCTCTGTTTTGTCTTTCTTAGGTTTAGGTATCAAGATCATATTTTAATCATAGAAAGAGTTTAGAAGAATTTCAATTTCTCTATATGTTTCATAATAATAGATCTAATTATTCTTTGACGATTTGATATTCATTTGTAAACCCATCAGATTCAGGAATTTTTTGTTGTTATTGTTTGGGATTTTCTTTGTGGCTTGTTCACTTTTTTCACAGTTACTTAATAATCTATTTTTTATTCTGTAAATCTGAATGCTTTATATTTTTATAAATATTGATCCACTTAATTTGGGCAGAAGATTTTGTAATAATTTATTTTATTTTGTCTTCAATTGTTAAGAAATTTTCTTTTATTTTTGATGCAAGTAATTTGTTTCTTTCTCTTTTTATTTTCTCTGTAATCATCAAAATCAATCAAAACTGGCTGTTTTTTATTAGTTTTTTAAGAAACCAATTCAATTTTAGTCTTGTTTGTTAATTTGTTTTTTTTTTTTTTTTTACTTTCAACTTTGTTAATCTCTTCAGGTTTATGATATTTTAAATAATGTTGTTCCCATGCTTATCTCTTTTTATTTGTATCTATTCTCATGATTTCCTTGTCTGAGATCATAATTGGTCTGATAGCTTTTTTGAGCTTACGTGAACTATAATAGATTTTGTTCTAATTCCTCTTTTTTAAGTCTATGTAAATCTTTACTCTTCAAGTATATTTCTTGTGAATAATATTGTTAACATTTGGTTTCTAATTATTTTTATATCTTTCAATTTATGGGCATGTAAGTGATACAGTGGTTAGAGTCTGGGCCTAGAATTAGGAAGAACTGAATTGAAGTTCAGCCTCAAGCACATATTAGCTATGTGATCCTGGAGAAGTTACAACATCATGTTTGCCTCGGTTTCTTCATCTATAAAGTGATCTGGAGAAGAAAATTATGGACAGTAACTTTGCCAGGAAAATCTCAATAGGGGTCACAGTCAGATACAACTAAACAACAACAACAATTTTTTAAAAATCTTTTATTTTATAGGTAAGTTTATACCATTCATGTTCATGATTATAGTTGCTACTTTTAGATTTTCCTCTATCTTTTCTTCTTATACTTTTTTTTTTCATCTCTTTGCCCCTGACCCTCACTCCTTTACAGAAAAAAAAGGTGGATTCATTTAAATCTAGCATTCTGTAATTGATCTGTTTTTATCCCATTGCCCCTCTTTTTTCCCCTTGCATTGTCCCAAATGACTTTATTTAATTCCTTTTATTTGTTTGTTTGTTTTAATAACTTTTTATTGACAGAACCCATGCTAGGGTAATTTTTTACAGCATTATCCCTTGCACTCACTTCTGTTCTGATTTTTCCCCTCCCTCCCTCCACCCCCTCCCCCAAATGGCAAGCAGTCCTATACATGTTAAATATGTCACAGTATATCCTAGATACAATATATGTGTGCAGACCCAAACAGTTTTCTTGTTGCACAGGGAGAATTGGATTCAGAAGGTATAAATAACTCGAGAAGAAAAACAGAAATGCAAGCAGTTTATATTTATTTCCCAGTGTTCTTTCTTTGGGTGTAGCTGCTTCTGTCCATTCTTGATCAATTGAAACTGAATTAGCTCTCTTTATCGAAGAGATCCACTTCCATCAGAATACATCCTCATACAGTATCGTTGTTGAGGTATATAATGATCTCCTGGTTCTGCTCATTTCACTTAGCATCAGTTCATGTAAGTCTCTCCAAGCCTCTCTGTATTCATCCTGCTGGTCATTTCTTACAGAACAATAATATTCCATAACATTCATATACCACAATTTACTCAACCATTCTCCAATTGATGGGCATCCTTTCATTTTCCAGCTTCTAGCCACTACAAACAGGGCTGCCACAAACATTTTGGCACATACAGGTCCCTTTCCCTTCTTTAGTATCTCTTTGGGATATAAGCCCAGTAGAAACACTGCTGGATAAAGGGTATGCACAGTTTGATAACATTTTGAGCATAGTTTCAAATTGCTCTCCAGAATGGCTGAATGTGTTCACAATTCCACCAACAATGTATCAGTGTCCCTGTTTTCCCACATCCCCTCCAATATTCCGCATTATCTTTCCCTGTCATTCTAGCCAATCTGACAGGACTTTATTTAATTCCTTTGAATTTTTCCTTCAATCTCACCCACCCATGTTGGAATTTATTTTGTTTATGGATATTCTCTCCTCTATCCTGCATTCCCTCTTTTTTTCTGAATGAAAAGAATTTAAATTTTTTTTATTATGAAATGGATAATCACCATCAAACAAATATTTCCATATACCTAGAAGTCAAGAAAAAGAGGATTCCTATACTCCCTCTTAAAACATCTTTCCCTCTCCTTATCCCTGCCTATTTTCCTGTTGAAGTTACTACATTTCTAAACCAAACATTGTTTGTGTGTTTGTAAGTACTCATGGGACGGTGTTCAACTTTTTTTTGTCTGATCAAATAAAACTGAATTTCATTGGATGCCCATTATCCCTTATCCTTTCCTCCATGTTTGGATATTTCTTCATCTCATATAACCCTATTATGTAAGATACTGAATTCCTTCTCCTTTCTTCTCATGTATTCTCTTTTCTATCCTATTTCCTTCTTCTCCCCAGATCAGAAAAATAGGAGGAAAAACACTGCTATGTTCTTTGTTTTATTTAACTTTTTCTATGACTCTTGAAGAT
Source organism: Antechinus flavipes (assembly GCF_016432865.1). Lineage (NCBI taxonomy): Eukaryota > Metazoa > Chordata > Mammalia > Dasyuromorphia > Dasyuridae > Antechinus > Antechinus flavipes. The sequence goes on along the minus strand of NC_067398.1, from coordinate 43,204,817 downwards.
GTTAAGGTTTTTGGAGAATACTTGCTTCTTCTTCCCCTAGTAGAATATAAACATTTTATCAGCATGTGGTATTTTCTAGTTGATCAAATGTATTTACCTTTCTGTGTTTTTTTCTTGATTCCTGAATTCGTTTTTTCAAAGTTTTCTTTCTATTCTGGCCATTGGGAATACCTGGAAGTCCTTGATTTCATTAAAGATATATTTTCTTTTTGTAGGATTAGACTCAATTTCCCCAGATATGTTATTCTTGATTGTAAAACTTTTGTATTTCCTAGGAGGTGAGGAGGGTAATTCTCTTGCTTTCCTCTCCCTTGGAATAGCAACTACCTGGTTCCTTTAATCCTACATAGATTGGGATCACAGTATTAAGTTTCCACTTCAATGATAGTGCTATCAAGTACTAAGTTCCAAATATTAAGATATAAAATCTGGAATCTGAACATGGCTCATATGATGGAGACACAGATCTCTCCTGGTTGCATGGCCTTTGCTTTCACAGATCCAGAGACTTAACACTTTGTGATCACAAATGCTATTGCACGTAACATAAAGTGAAAGAATTCTAAAATTGGAATTTTCTCCCTCCAACCATCTCCTAAACCTCCTACATACTGCCCTCTTAAGTTATTCAGGCATGGTCAAGGGGATTCCCAGACACACACAACAAACAGTTCTTAGAAAGGAAGGAAGATATTCACATCCCATCTCTAGATTGAAGACTAGAAACAAGGGGGGGAGAGGGGGAGAGAAGCAGGATGTCAAGACAAACTGGTTACTTCTTCCCCTCCCCTACTCTTGCTCATCAATCCAGTGAGACAATCACCATCAAACAAACATTTCCATATACCTAGAAATTAAGAAAAAGAGGAATGTAATTGACAATCTGCGACTGTACAACTCTCCCATCATGATTTGCAGTCCATCTCTGCTCCAGGATTAGCATCTCTCCCCTATCTCTGGCTTCTCATCATAACTTCAGGACAGCACTGACTGAGGTCTCTGTGTTCCCAATCAGCAGCAATTCAGGCCCTTGCACCCGAATGGCAGGCAAGAAGTCTGAACGTAAATTAAGAAAGCTGTGGAAGGGAGACAGGAAGCTGCTGTGGAAGCCATAGCAAACAGATTCCCCTCAATTCTATCTCATGGCTTCCTGCTTACAAGCAAATTTAGTGCAATACACTAGTTGCTTTCCTATCTTTGTAACAGAATCAGGACAGCCTCATTTCTGGTGACATATGTCATAAATTCCATCTGTTTCTTCTGTGGAGACTTCCTTGGCCCTCAGGTATCCGTGAGATGAAAAAAAGATTACAGAATCACCCGCCTCAGAGAGAAAATTGAAAGGACAGAGTAAGACCAGATTGTAGACTCTCGTGAATACTAGGCAAAGACATAAGAAATTGGCGTGGTAGGGGAAAGGGAACTAATGAAGTAGAATGTAGTTTGCGTACCTATAAATGAACACATTGTTTCCCTCTGCTAGCCTGTGAGCTTCTTTGGGACAGGAGCTGCTTCTTTTTCTTTTTTTTTCCTTTCTTTTTTTAAGAACAGAACTCAAAGCAATAGCTACAAAGAAGCAAATACAGGATCAATGTCCTTTCTATTGCTTCATAAGCAGAGCTATCCAAAAAATGAAAGTTTGGGAGGTTATGGGTTCCCTGTCTCTGGAAGCTTTTGAACAGAGACAGGATAGCTCTGTTGTAGCAAGGATTCTTGTCCATGTTAGGGTTGGGATATCCTTTGAGATTCCTTCTCAGGAAGGAAAGAAAGGACATAGTTTGACAAATAGAAGAAAGGAACATTAAAGTAGCAGACCATGGGGGAAACCTAAAAGTATGTGAAGGGGGGAGCAGCTGGACCACACTGAAGGTAGAAGAAGGAAGGGCAAAATCATACGAGTGCATAATCTGTTGAAAGAACTGGGGGAACAAAGAGATGAGCCAAGAGAATGAAAATCAAGGAGGAGAAAAGAGTAGCTTTAGTGTTGTTTAGGCAGCAACCTCCCACTGGGTCTCTCTGTCTCAGGTCTCTGTTTCTTCTGATTCACCCTGGCATGTAGTAATTAATTGTTTAACAATGGTTTTTATATAATCAATTTTCAACACAACTATCAAAATGATTTTCTTAAGCTCCAGCTCTGACCATATCACTCCCCTGCTCAGTGAAGTCCAATGGTTCCATATTACTTCTGGATTAAATGCAAATTCCTACCACGTAAAGGAAGAAAGGAAAGAAACAAGCATTTATTAAGTACCAATCAAATGTCAGGCATTTTGAGAAGAACTTTACAAATATCTCATTTGATCCCTACAAACATAACTAGGGAATAGAGGCTATTATTATTCTCATTTTATGGTTAGAAAAATTGAGTTCAATAAAGGTCAAATGATTTGCCTAGAGTCACATAGCTAGTATGTTTTCTGAGGCCAAATCTGGTCAAGTTTCTGTTTTTGTATGTTTTTTGGGTTTTGTTTTTTTTGGGTTTTTTTTTTGTTGTTGTTGTTTTTCACATTTCATAGTATTTTTTTTTTCAATTACATGGAAAGATAGTTTTCAACATTCATCTTTTAAGATTTTCAGTTCCTTCTTTTTCTCCCTCCCTCCCTTCCTTCCCCCTCCCCAAGATAGCAAGCAATCTGATGATAGGTTCTACATGTTTTAACACATTTCTACATTAGTCATGTTGTGAAAGAAGAATCAGAACAAAAGAGAAAACTCACGAGAAAGGAAAAAAAAAAAGTGAAAAGAGTGTGTTTTGTTCTGAATTCATTTTTCATTAGTCTCTCTCTGAAAGTAGATAACATTTTCCATCACAAGTCTTTTGGAATTGGCTTGGATCATTGTATTGCTAAGAAAAGTTAAGTCTCTTCAAGATTAGAAGGGAAGCAATAAACTGAGGGGAAGTTTTACATCCAAAGGTTCTGAGAAAGGCCTCATTTCCAGAATATATAAAGAATTGACTGAAATTTATAAGCATTCAAGCCATTCTCCAATTGATAAATGGTCAAAGGATATAAACAATTTTCAGATGAACAGATTAAAATCATTTATAGTCATATAAAAAAATTCTGTAAATCATTATTGATCTCAGAAATGCAAATTAAGACAACTTTCAGATTGTCTCAGATTTCTACACAACCCTCAGATTGGCTACAATGACAGGAAAAAATAATAATGAATGTTGGAGGGGATGTGGAAAAACTGGGACACTAATATATTGTTGGTGGAGTTGTGAATTCCATTCACATACCCTTTGATCCAGCAGTGTCTCTAGTGAGCTTATATCTCAAAAAGATCATAAAAAAGGGAAAAGACATGTGTGCAAAAATGTTTGTGGCAGCCCTTTTTGTAGTGACAAGGAATTAGAAGCTGAGTGGATGCCCACCAGTTGGAGAGTGGTTGAATAAATTATGGTATATGAATGTTATGGAATATTATTGTTCTATAAGAAATGATCAGCAGAATGATTTCAGAGAGGCCTGGAGAAATTTACATGAACTGATGCTAAGTGAGTAAGTAGAACCAAGAGAACATTGTACACAGGAACAAGTCTATATGATGAACAGTTCTGATGGACATGGTTCTTTTCAAAAGAGAGATGATTCAAGCCAGTTCCAAAGGTCTTGTGATGGAGAGAGCCAGGATTGAGTGTGGATCACAACATAGCATTTTCATTTTTTTTTAATTGTTTTTTGCTTGCATTTTGTTTTCTTTCTCATTTTTTCCTTTATATCTCATTTTTCTTGTGCAGCATGATAGTTGTGTAAATATGGCACATGTTTAACATATACTGGATTACTTGCCATCTAGGGAAGGTGGGATGTAAAGGTAAGGGAAAGCATTTTGGAACACAAGCCTTTGCAAGAATGAATGTTAAAAATTATCTATGCATATATTTTGAAAATAAAAAGCTTTAATTTTAAAAAAAGAGAAAAAAGAAAATTTAAATCTATCATAATTGATCTCTACATTATATTACTACAATGTTGTCCTGATTCTGCTCACTTCACTCAGCATCAGTTCATGTTCAATAGTATTCCAATATATTTATATACCCATTTTTTCAGCCATTCTCCAATTTCCAATTCTTTGCCACCACAAAAAGAGCTGTTATAAATATTTTTACACATGGGGGTCCTTTTCCCTTTTTGATGATCTCTTTGGAATATGGACCTAGTAGTGATATTGCTGAATCAAAGGGTATGCACATACTTATAGCCCTTTGGGCATAATTCCATATTGCTCTCCTGAACGGTTGGATCAGTTCACAACTCTACTATGAATGCATGTGTTCCAATTTTCCCACGTTTTCCAATATTTATTATTTTCTTTTCTGTCATATTAGTCAATTTGATAGGTGTAAGGTGGTACCTCAGAGTTGTTTTAAATTGCACTTTTCTAATCCAGTGTGATTTAGAGCATTTTTATATACCTATAAATAGTTTTATTTAATTTCTTCATCTGAAAATTGCCTGATCCTACCATTTGACCAATAAGCCATTCGAGAATGACTCATATCTTTATAAACTTGACTCAGGTCTTTATGTAGTTGAGATCTATATTACAAACATTGGCTCTAAAAATTATTTTCAGCTTTCTGCTTTCCTTCTGATTTTTGTTGCATTGTTTTGTTTGTGATTAATTTAATATAATCAAAATTATCCATTTTGCATTTTCAGAATGTTTTACATCTCTTATTTGGTCATAAATCCTTTCTTTTCCACATATCTGAAAAGTAAACTTTCCTAATTTGCTTATGATATCACCATTTGTGTCTAAATCATGTACCCATTTTGACTTTATCTTAATATAGGATGAACTAAGGTCTTCTGGAAACTAGGCTCAGAGCACTAACTGTCCCTCCAAATCCCTTAATAAATATTTGTTGACTAAGTTAATACAGAATACAAAGTAAAAACCCAAATAATCTTATTGTACTAATTTATGTACTTTAGTATGCCTGGATGAATAAAAGAAGAGAAAGTCTTGAGGCAGAGTGACTCGTTGGAACACTGTTACCTCCCACCAAATCCCCTCTTTCCCTTTTTAACTTCCAGGCCTTGACCTACTAGTGAAAGTGAAAGTCAGGAAGGGTCTAAATGCAGGAGCTATCAAGACAAATAAACTTCAAATGGAACCTGGGATTCCAAGAGGCAGAAGGGAGAAGGGAGAGCAAGACGCAGGCAGAAGTTGACATATGTGTTCGTGGGACTGGAACAAAAAGCTCAAGAAGAAGAGTTGTGAGATCGATGGGGTAAGAGATTGGAACCAGAGAGTTTTAAATGCCAAATAGAGGATTGAGTTTATTAGCCTGGAGGCAATGGGGAGCTATTGAAGCTTCTGGAGAAAGAGAGTGGAGATCAAACCAGTGCTTTAGGCGTAACAATTGGGCAACTGAGCTAAATGAATGGCTTTTGAATGACACTGGCTATAGAGGACCACTGGGCACTTTATTTTCTGTTTTAAAAGAGTTCTGCATCACAAGAGCAGCCAGCAAAGGAAGCACAGTAATTAATCCCTCACCAGTAATCCAGCATTCTAGTCCTACAAGAGATCATTTCCTAGTACACTGGAAAGAAGAAAGAAAGAAAAGAGACTGGCATGTGAATCAGAGAAAATCCCCTTAGCAACACCCACCAAAGGCACTCAGACGATCCAATTAACACTTGGAAGTTTTACTAATTAGGAGGGATTGTTGAGGGGACTTGACCCAATCAAATGGGGACTGGGACCTCTCTGACCTCGGGGGCTTTTTCTCCCCTGCTTTAGTTTAGTGGGGATTAGGCAGATCAAACCCAAGAGCCGCTCACTCTACTGGCTCCTTCTGAAGGCAGCCTTTCCTCTGGGCTTGACCTGCTCTTCACCCCAGGCTGCCCCAAGGCAGCCTGGGGAGTCTAATGAAAGAGAAAGGAAGTGAGGGTCAAGACTAAAACAGCTTTTGCATTTACATGAGATAAGCTGGCTGGGGGGAAGGAGGAGGAAGGGAGTGTGTGTGTGTGTGTGTGTGTGTGTGTGTGTGTGTGTGTGTGCACGTGTGTGATTTCTTTTTATTTTTATTTTCTTTTTCTTCCCTTCTTTCCTTATCTTTTCTCTTTCTTTTCTTTCTCTTTTTCTTTCCTTATTCCTTATTTTTTCTTTCCTTCTTTCCTCTCTTCCTTTCTTTTTCTTTTCTTTCTCTTTCTTTTCTTTCATTCCTTCCTTCCTTCCTTCCTTTTCTCTTTGTCTCTCTTTTTCCCTTCCTTCCTTCTCTTCTTCCTTCCCTCCTTTCTTTCTCCCTTCCCTCCTTCCTTCCTTCCCTCCTTCCTTCCCTCCTTCCTTCCTTCCCTCCTTTCCTCCTTCCTTCCTTCCTTTCTTCCTTTGTTCCTTCCTTTGTTCCTTCCTTCCTTCCTTCCTTCCTTTTTCATGTAAAACTAGAAATCCAGGTTAATTGGTATTCTGGAACCTCCAGAGCCCTTAGCTAGTTGCTATGGTGTTGGATGGTGACCTTTAAAGGGGGAAGGGTAACAAGGAATCCTGCCTCTTATGCTTCTAAGAGGAAGGAAAGGAAGGAGGAAGGGGAGGAGAAGCAGCAGTTACTGAACTTCCTCAGCTTTAGCCCCATCTCTTCTAACCCTCCCTTAGAGTTCAGACCCCTTGAGGGCAGGGATAGCTTTGTTTCTGTTTCTATTTTTATCTTTTCTTTTTTTTTTTAATTTCCAGTGCCAGACACCTAGTTATTCCCTGTTTGAATTGATCTAGGGTATAAGGAACTCCCAGTAAGAAATTTCCTTCTAGCAATGAAGATCAGCACCTGTTTCCCCGTTCGGCAATTGTTAGAACTGGATTTAGTCAGTCTACACACATTTATTTAACACCTACTGCCTACCAGTCCCGATGCTAAGGGAAACAAAAAGGGGCAAAAGCAAACTCCTTGCCCTCCAGGAGCTTATAATTTAAAGTTGTTGCTTAGCGACATAAAAAGATGAAATGATTTACTTACATTGAAGCCTGCATGAGCTGAAGGCTCAACCTGAACCCAGATTTTCCTATCCCCAAAGCCAGCTCCTGATGCATTTCACCAAGCTGTCGACTTTTTGCCTGACACGTAATAGGAGCTTAATAAATGTTGGTTGTCCCAAGCTCGCTTTTGAAAGTAAATTGGCCACTAGGTGGCAGAGTAGATAGAACTGGACTCAGTCCTCAATGGAGTATTTATTAACTGTATAACTCTGGGCTAGTCACTTAATCCCTAACTAAGTTTCCGTATCTGTAAAATCTGTAAAATAATAGCATTTACCTTCTGGATTTGTTGTGGGGAGAAAATGAGATAACAAATATAAAGCACTTTGAAAACTTCAAAGTGCTAAACAAATTTTAGTTGTACTTATTATTAAATATGAAGGAATGAGATGATTCAGGCCAGCTCCAATGATCTTATGATGAAGAGAGCATCTGCATCCAGAGAGAGGATTATGGGAACTGAGTGTGGGTCACAACACAGCATGTTCACTTTTTTGTGGTTGTTCACTCGCATTTTGTTTTCTTTCTCATTCTCCCCACCCCCACCCCTTTTTAATCTGATATTTCTTGTGCACCACAATAGTTGTGGAATATAAGAATTGCACATGTTTAACATATATTGGATTACTTGCCGTCTAGGAGAGGGGGTGGGGAGAAGGGAGGGAAAAAATTGGAACACAAAGTTTCACAAGGATGAATGTTGAAAATTATCCATGCATGTTTTCAAAACAAAAAGCTTTAATTTAAAAATAAAATAAAATATGAAGTAAGAAGATACCACACTTGTGTGCAGACCATACACAGTTTCAAGGATGCCAGCGTCTCTGAAATCTGAAATCCTCCGGGTGGCTGCTGGCTCTGTGTAGTCCCCTGCTGTCCCTCTGCACGTACATACCCAGCTGCCCAAGGGAGAGAGGAGGAACCAACCCTTTTGTTCCAGTCATTGTCCTCCGCAGTCCCAGGTGTGTGCGAGCTGTACCTGGGAGGCCATCCCTGAGCAGGGCCTCTGGGCCAGGTGTCTATGTCATCCACCCTTTCTGCCAATGGGCCCTGGATTGGCAGCAAGTCCAGAGGCAGAAAACATTCAGATGTTCCCGGAGTTTCCCAAGACGATGAAGACCAGGGGGTAGGGAGTGGAGGAGGGCAGAAAAGGCTGTTTCACGGGTTCTTTGAGTGGACTTTGTTTTCCCCAAACTGCCTCACCAGCTTATGAAAGCTACTTATTTTAAACTATAGGTTTATGAGAGGATTTGCAGCTGAAAAGAAAACTAGAGATTATCTCATCTACCTCCATTTATCAGATAAGGAAACTAAAATGAAAAGACATTATAACTTACCCCAAGGGACACGGGTAGTCAGTAGCAGCGATTTAAGATTTGAACTGAGGTCACAGGATCAGAGATTTAGAACTAGAAGGGACCTTACAGGCCATCTAGTCATACTCCATCATTTTCCAGATGAGGAAACTGAGGCTCAAGGAAAACAAACTGAGTCCAGAGACAGTGGCCGACTTCAAAGAGCTCTGACAAATCCCAGACCCTGTCCACCTTATCATGCTGCCTCTTCTGACTCCCCAGGCCTTCCTACCATATCACTCCCAAACAAAGAGGGCCCTACTCATCTGGACATCCATTTGGATGAGCTTCTCAAACAGTGGTGATAGATAGCGCCGAACAATCCACACTCCCCTAATCCCGGCTAACCCTCAGCAGGCTTTCGTGAGAGGTCTGGCCAAGATGGGGCGGTCTGATGTCACGGACCCAGCGGTTGGAAGCCAAAGCAGGCCCATAAGAAGCTCCAGCCCCCGCCCCCGCCACAGCCAGTTAGAGCTAGCCAGTCCACAATATTCCGCCAAGAAAACAAGCATGTGCCCACAAATCTAGGGACTGCGAGAAGAAGCCACTCCTCCCTGTATACGTGCCGTTCTGGATTCACCTTGGAACTCGGGTTAACCAATAAATCAACAAGCATTTATTAACCGAGCAGGGATCCCAGAATTGTTTAGAGATCGCTTAAGAGCCCGGTCTTTGATGCTCTGAGGTAGCACACCCTGGATCACGGGCCAGGGCCAGCTGCCAAGTGTCTGGGAGGACTGGGGCGCCCTTGATTGCCTCTGGTTTTATTTGCCGCTCAGCAGGGGCTTTCAAAGCTCTGGCTCGCCCCTATCTTATCCACCTCAACTTCCTCATGAGCTACACCCTGGGTAGGTCCAGAGCTCAGACATAGCCCGTCTTGATGACACATGAGTCGGTCGTGCGGCTTGCAGCGAGCACCAGGGTGTGGAAGGTGAGAGCGAGAAAAGAACTGGGCCCACCTTGGGGTGAGCTCTGCTCCAGGGAGCTCTCACCTGTGGGGACTGACCGAAGGGTCTCCGACCCTGCTGCCCTTCGAACTCTGGTGCTCTAACTCTGGCCTGAACCTTCAGGGAGGTTTCTCCCAATGACCCGTCTGGTGATTTTCCTTGACCTTCCTTCTTTTACCTTTATTTCCTCAGGCTTGTGTTCTCCCCGTAGTTCTCTCTGCCTCACTGCCTCTCCCCACCTCTGTCCTCCCTGTGTCTGGCTTTGCTTGTTGCTCCCCACTAGGGTCAAACTCCTTGAAGGCAGGGCCTGGCTTTTGCCTTTTTTTTCTTTTTCTTTTTAAATATCCCCAGCACTTAACACATTGTCTGGCACCGACTGGGTACTTAATAAACATTGATTGACTGATAATTTTGCACTTTTCTCTCTCTCTCTCTCTCTCTCTCTCTCTCTCTCTCTCTCCTCTCTCTCTCTCTCTCTCTCTCTCTCCCCTTTCTTTCTCTTTTTTCTCTCTCTTTGTCTCTTTTTCTTCTTCTTCTTTCTCTCCTCTCTTCTCTCTCTGTCTCTCCTATTTTTCTCTCTCTCTTCTTTCTCCTCCTCTCTCCTCCTCTTCTCTCTCACTTTGTCTCTGTCTCTCTCCTCTTCTCCTCTTTCTCTTTCTCTCTGACTTTCCTCTTTCTTTTTCTCTCTCTCCTCTTCTCTCTCTGCTCTTCCCTCCTTCCTCTTCTTCTGTCTCTCCTCTTCTCTTTTTTTTCTCTGTCTCTATCTCTCTATCTCTGTCTCTGCCTGTTTCTGGCTCTGTCTCTCTGCCTATCTTTCTCTCTTCTCCTTCTTTCCCTCTCCCCCTTACTTGTAACAACTATGACTAAACCCTATTAGTAGGGAAGGAAATCATTTTCAGAAACTCCCTGTTGGTTTTGGCTTATAAAAATCAAACAATTCAGTGTCTGTCCGTGCTTTGAACGTGAGAACTTCTCTGTTCAGAAAACACAATGGCTTCAAGCAGTCATATTCAGAAACAGCCAGGGAACTGGGTTCAAACTTCCATCCAACTCTTCACCTGGAAACTATTTGTTAAAAAGTCAGCTCTTTGGGTTTTAGCTGACATACCTTCTAAATATGAGAAATAAGAAACTCTGGAGACTATTCTTTTGTTGTTTGCAAAACTGAGGAGGGGAGCTTTGTTTTGGGGTTCTTTTTTTGGTAAGGAGTAGTAGGAGGACATATTTTACTTCCCTGGCACCCTACCTAAATATCAATCTGAAATAAGTAAAATGAATAGTCTGAGAAATGAAAGCTGCAAGACAAAAATTTTAATGTATAATCAAAGGAGAGCTGTTTGCTGATACAGTCTGAAAATGTGTTAATTCAATCATTTAAAATCATGTAGATAAAAGAGGGAATTGAAAACTCAATTCAAAAAGCAATTATTAAATACTTGCCATATAGTAGGGCAGTTAAGTGGTATAGGACCTATAGGTATAGGGTATAGGTATAGAACAATGATCCCGGAATCAGGAAGTTGAGCTGAAATCCAGCTTCAGGCACCAGCTGTGTGACCCTAGGCAAGTCATTTAACCCTTTTGCCTAGTTTCCTCATCTGTAAAACTTCCTAACAAGGAGTTTTTTTAAATTATTTCCTTCTTTACCAATAAGGTTTAATCATAGTAGTTATAAGTAAGGGGGAAAGAAGTAAGAAGAGAGAAACAGAAAGAAAGTTAGACAGAGAGAGAAGAAGAACTAGAAAAAGAGAGCTAGAGACAGAAACAAAGACAGAGAGACAGAGACAGAAAGAAGGAAATGGCAAACCACACCAGTATCATTGCCAAGAAAATCCCAAATGGTGACATGAGAAGTCAGACACAACTGAAATGAAGAACATATAGAAAGTAATTTCAGGACAACAGGGAGTGATAGATTTGGAAAGGCCTCAGCTAAGAGATTGTTGAACTGAATTTTAAGGCAAACTAAGAAATAAGGGGGAAAAATACTAAGAAATGAGAGGGGAAAAAAAAAAAAACTGAGAAGGGAAATCAGTTAAGAAGTAGAAATAAAAAATAAGACCACTCCAAGTAGGAAGGATAGTTGATGTACCAGCATGGAGGTGAGTAGGAGATGAACTGAAACATCCTGAAAATCCACTGAAAATACTGAAACAAGTAGAAAGGGAGAGAAGGAAAGGAAGAGGGAAGAATTGCATTTAAGGAGTCAGTAAAGGTGATATGGGAGGTGGAAAGAGACAGAAAAAGTAATTAAAAACTTGATAAGTAAATTTTAAAAAGCAAATAAATAAATCTGATAAATGAGTGAAATGGAGAAGAAACTGACAAAAGGAAAGAAAAAGGAGAATGGAGAGATGGAAGGGGGAGGAGAAAGAGAAAGAAATCAAAGAGAAAAGGGAGAGAAATACACAAATTGATCCTAGTCTTATTTCTTAAATCCCACATCACATTCCACCCCTTTTTTTTTCCCTTTAGGTTCCAAGTTCTATTTTTCTTGAGAGTGGAAATTCAATCCAGCAGTTTAGTTATTTGTCAGAGTCAGGCTCCCAAACTGGCTTGTTCTTAGAACAAGCATGTTTTAGCCCCCAAGTTCTACCCTCTGTTCTCACAGTTCTAAAGGACAGGGGATTTTTTTTTTTTTTTTAAACTTCCATATAGTGTACAAGCATGATTTAAAAGGGAGGGAGAGAAACAGAGAGGATGCAAATAAACAGAAAGAATTTTTCTTTAAAAACACTAAAATGGCTTCCAACAGTATCCCATCCCTTTAAAGGAATTGGGGCTTTTGAGAGGTAGAGGTAAAAAGTCCAACCACCTTTTATTAAATCCTCACTGTGTACAGAGCACTGGACTAGGGGCACCCAGGGGAGAATCAAAGATGAATAAGATCTTGTTCCTGCCCTCAGGAAACCACTAGAAACACAAAGTCAAGTTTGCAGCAGCAATTGACACCCCAGGGTATAACAGTGAGGAGCACCATTTTTTAATATGACAATCGAGTCTTTGAAACTTAAATTTCCACAGCTCCCTGATTCAGAGCCCTATTGTCTGCCCTGGGTTGGAGGGTGGCCCCCACCCTACTGCACTGCTGGCTTCGGGGGGCATGAGAAGGCAGCTGATAAGGAAAAGAGGTCCTTGGATCTGTGGACACTGGAAATGACCCGAGGCCGTGAATCATGGGATTGAACTCTCATGACCATAAAGGCAAAATCGGTAGTACTGTCTAAACTTTTCTCTTATCAAGACTGCTTTTGATGACTGATTTCATAAAATCATACATCTAAAGATAAAAGGGCTCCAGAAGTCTTTCAGTGCAACCCCTTCCTCCATTTTAGGCACAAGGAAACTGAGACTCTTGGGGAGATTTAAATCACTTCCCTTATTTGATATGAACAACAGAGGCTTGATTTGAATCCAGAATCTTATTATTCTAGTTCCACTGTCTTTATTTCATCAGCATAGAAGTGTGGCAAATTAGCAAAGTAATATGGTTTGGAATAAGACGGACAAAGCTTGATTCCTAGAGGTCTAACACTACTACCTCTACTTAAGACAGGTTGTCCGTGATGTAGAGTGACCAATTAATTAGTGCACTGGGGACTAGGGGATAGTCCACCTGAAACCTTCAGGCTTAATCATCTTCCTTTAAGGCTTCAATTTACAAGATGATGGACATTCATAGTTAGGCTGGAACAAGTTCATTGAACCTTGAAATGGTCCTACAGGCTTATTTGGATTTGAGAAGCACCTTGAGAGTAAGGAGCAGAAACAGGAAGAGTTGTTTGATAATATTATTGTTTCCTTTTATTTAATTCTGCAGCTTCAAATATCAAGAGCCTGACTCCTAAGTTTAATTACCTGGAATTCAAAGGAAACTTGGAGAAGAAACTCCCTTCGCCAGCTGCTCCACTTGGTCTCTTCTTTTCTCAAATCCTCAGCTCTGCCCCCATCCTTTCTGTTTTCTGAGAGTGACCCCCTATTTCATTGAGAGGTTTAAAATCATCCATCCTAAACCCCTCTCTTTTCCTTTCTTCCAGACCTCAGTATCTCCATGGAACATCTGTGTGGATCATGAAGTACATAAACATAATACAAGATATAGTGGGAGGGGAGAGCAGGATGGGGACGGCTGCTCCATTCTCTGCCAGGGCCTCGATCCCTTCCTATCTCCTTTGAGAAAATTTCCTTTTAATCATTCCTTCTCCCATTCTCATCTTTCAAATCTTCCTAGCTACTGGCTCCTTCCCCACTGCCTATAGACACGCTTAGGTCTCCTCTTGACTTGACATGGCCATCCATCTCTTTAAACTATCCTCCTATAGTCTCTCCTCTGACCTTTAAAATTCTGCTCCTCTGAGAAAGCATCCCTGAAGTAAAAGTGTTCTCTTTTCTCCTCCACCGTTCCTCCAGCACTTTGTCTAGACTCTGTTTCACTGAGGGAAGGGGAATGCAGAGAAAAACGCATTTGTACAGCACTTGCTATACTTATCTATATGCATGTTGAATCTCTTTTAGTAGTCTGTGATGATGGTGCTGGGGGTGATGGTGGGGATGATGAAATTATTATTATTATTATTATTATTATTATTATGTGTTATCTCATTTGATCCTCATAATAACCTTCTGAGGCAGGAGTTATTTTTAACCCCATTTTACAGATGAGGAAACTGAGTCTGAGAAATTAAATCACAGGTCACAGAACTAATAAGAATCTGAGGGAAGATTTGAATTCAAGTCTTTATGACTCCAAGTACAACATTCTAGATATTGCAATCACCTAGTTGCCACCATAAGCTCCTTGTGGTCATGCACTGGATTGTTTTTTTTTTTTTCTCCTGAGGCAATTGGGGTTAAGTGACTTGCCCAGGGTCACACAGCCAGGCAGTATTAAATGTCTGAGATCAGATTTGAACTCAGGTCCTCCTGACTTCAGGATTAGTGCTTTATCCACTGCACCACTTAGCTGCCCCTCACTGGATTGTTTTTAATGTGTATATTGCAGGTAACCTGGAACCCCTGATCATTCTCATAGGACAAATGTTAAGGACCACGCCTAAGTATGAAACTCAGAATTATTAAGGGACAGGTTGATTCTCCAAAAGCCCCATAGCTGTGAATCATAACACAGTTGAAGGAATTGCAAATCAGCCTTTACTGACGCAGATATTCCTTATGGATTGGGAATGAAATAAATCAGAGGCAAGAGGGAAGAGGAGGGAGATCAGAAAATGCAACTGCCTCTCAGTCTCCTTGTATCGTTATCATCTTCTCACATGAAGGGATCCATTCTGCTGGTCAGAATTAGATCCCCAGCAGCCACTAGCAGGTGGCTCCCATAGCAGACAAGGGTGTTTGCCACCATGTACAAGGATTTCTTTTTAAGATGGCTTGGAGATGCAGAAGATAAAAGACATCAATCAACTTGATGAGTCCTGCACCAACGTGGGGCAACAAGGAGGCATATGGATAAAGTGCCCTCCCAAGACTCAGGGAGACTCTTCTTGCTGAGTTCAAATCTGATTTGTGATCCTGGGCAAATCACTTCACCCTGTTTGCCTGTTTCCTCATCTACAAAATCAGCTGGAGAAGGAAATGGCAGCCATCTTCAGTATCTTTGTCAAGAAAATCCCAATGGAGTCCTGAAGAGTCATACATGACTAAAAAACACTCAACAACGACCACACAAAGCAGCAACCTCCCCTTTCTCAGTTTGATGAGATTATAGGATGTGGGCAATTCTTCAAGCAACTGAAGAGCTGCTCCCAGAGGATGGAATTGCATGTTGTTCCAGAAGTCAGGACCATCTCCTAAAGACAAATTGACTGAGGCTCCGGAAAATGATCTTTTCAAAGGATCTGAGCTCTCTGAGATTGATAACAAACGATGACTTTCTTTTGCTTCCTTTTCCCTTTTTTCTTTTCTCATGTTTAGTTTCCTCAGACTAGGGACTAGGATGATCCCATAGCATGGAGAAGAATATCTCCTCCATCCTAAGGAGAAAATGATAACTTGTAAGAGAAGCACATGGCAAGCAGCTTCTGTTTCTCCAAGGGAGCCTGGGAGGGGAATACCTGACCCTCCTATCTCTGACTACCTTTCTGTTTCCTTTTCTGAGCACAGATCAGAAACTAGGGGTTCTTAGAATGGCTTTTTCCAACTACAAGGGTTGCCCCATAGGTTGAGTATTTCCATGAGCTAAAGCATTCTAGAGATAAAGAATACCTGAATTTGGGAGGCAGGTACTAGACTCTTAAAGTAGAAAGATTTCCTCAAGTACATACTTAAAGCAGGAAAGAAGGCCTTCAGTATCCCTGAAGCCAAAAATATAAAGTTATTTTCAGGGGTCCTCAAACTACGGCCCACAGGCCAGATGCAACAGCTGAGGACGATTATCCCCCTCACCCAGAGCCATGAAGTTTCTTTATTTAAAGGCCCACAAAACAAAGTTTTTGTTTTTACTATAGTCCGGCCCTCCAACAGTCTGAGGGACAGTGAACTGGCCCCCTATTTAAAAAGTTTGAGCATCCCTGTCTATATCATGGATACAAACCCATCAGATGTCAACCTCCATGCTATTACTGAGTTGCTTAATCAGTCAATCAACAAGCACTTATTAAGAAATTATCTTGTGTTAGGTCTTGCTAAGCACTGAGGATGCAAATATAAGCAAAAAAAGAAAGTCTTTTGTCCTCAAGAAGCTTATATTTTATTGGATGAAGGCAACCCCTAAAAGGTGAGGAAAGAGGGAAAAAAGGTGATTCTCCAGGGAGGGTGTGATGAAAAGTTCTAAGAGTAAAATATGGCCTGTCTGGGGTCCCTCCCCAAAATGGAATTTCTCTGTGAAGGAGCCCATGGGATTGGAGGCAGGATGTGGATGAGGATGGTGGATAGTTCAAAGAGAACTTTTTAGACAATGCAGGTGAAAAGGTAAATAGGGAATATTTGTTCAGCAGTCTCTCCATGTACATTTATCTTTAGGAGTGAATCTAACAGCTTATATGGGTGCTTTGTTTCTTTATTTGTTCATGGGTTTGGAGAGTTCTCTATATTTTACATATTTCCTGTGGTAAATGAAATGAAGGCTGCCCTCTACCTTAGACCTATATTGTACATCGGTCTATGAAGGCATTAGGGACCCTGAAACCTACTTTTTGGAAGATCTGGGGACACATGTTCGAACTAGCTTCATTTTGGAGATTTTCCTCTAGAACTCCATATGGAAGTACCATGAGCCAAAGAGAGATTTTGCCTTCAGAACATCAGAAATGCCTATGACCTCAGATAGTCAAAGCCCTTGCATACTGGTATTATCACACATATTGGAACATAGCAGTGAGATAATGGTGGGATGACCTTTTCTTCTTCCCTCCTGAGAATGGACCAACCCGACCTGGCACCTAGTGAAGATTATTCTCCCATGTTGACCTCGTGAAAAAATGAAATGTAAACTGGGGTTCCTGTAGAAAATGATTGGAAAGAAAAGAGGGATACATCTACCATAGAGATTGTTATTTGTTCAATTAATCATGTCCAACTCTTCAAGACCCGATTTGGGGTTTTCTTAGCAAAGATACTGGAGGGGTTTGCCATTTCCTTCTGCAGCTCATTTTACAGATGAGGAAACTGAGGCAAACAGGATTAAGCCACTTGCCCAGAGTCACACAGCTACTAAGTGTCTGGGGTCAGGTCCTCCTGTGCATCTAGCTGCCCATGAGAAGGATTGCATCACTAGAATTCTGTTGGAAGAGGTGTTAAGATCCAGTTCAAATCCAGGATAAGGAGGAGGTCCTGTGATGGGAGGAAGACGTGACATGAGTGGTGCTGGTGGCCTGGCTCTGTGGTGACAGCCAAAGGCCAGGCCAGGCCAGTCCAAGAGAATGAGGAAGGAAGAACTTTTATCAGTAGTAACAAGAATTGAAAAAGGGAAGTTGTTTCAAGTTTAGTAAGATATCGATACTTCCCATGAATACTTCATATCTTTATAACAGCAAGGTCACTGGAAAGGTTTGACTTCAGAAGCCTCTTGGTAGGAGGAATAAGGGGAAAGGGTTAAAGTGTCAGATTGGAATCGGAAGAGCTGAATTCAAATCCTCCTTTTTTTTTTCTTGCTCCTTGAGCAAGTTATTTTGTTTGAGTTTCCTCGTCTGTGAAATGAGGGATTGAACTAGATTTCTTCCAACCAGAAATCTGATGAAATAATCTAGCTAAAAAGTTACTAGCCTGTAAAAGGGGATACTTTGATATTGGTTAAAGCATTTTCCACTTTTCCATCTTACCTATATTGGGTTGTCCTCTTAAATACTTTGACTTTAGACAATATTTGACACTTTTCACAATATTATCATTTACCATCTCTGTGCTGGTCATCATGATAACCCTGTGATTCAGGATAAGCAATGTCCTCTTTCTGCCCTTTCACGCTGTCCTTCAGAATGCCCCTCACAATATAATCAGATGAAGGTCTTAGAATTTGAGATTCAATATCTTTCATCGTATTTAATACATTTCTTCTAAAAAGCTTCCAGATGGCTGCCAAAAGCAAAACAAAACAAAACCTGGAATCAAACTAGTGTCTATAAATTGAGGAATGTCTTGAACAAATTATGGGATGCGAATAGAATATTGTCTTGCTATTAAAAGCCAGAGAATGAGAAGAATTAAAAGGCTTTAGGACATTCACAAATTAATGTAGGGTGAAGAAAGCAGGACCCAGAAAACAGCATGCAAAGTGACCACAATAACGTAAAGAAAAACAACATTGTATAGTGACCGATTCTGATCATTCCAGGCCTGACGGATTTCAGCACAGAAATGCTACTGGTACAGAATGAAGCATACGTTGTCAGAAATAATGATAACAATAAATAGTTATTATTATAGCCATAACAACATTTTGTGTTTATATAGCCCTTGGCTGTTTATAAAATGTCTTACATAATTTCCATCCTTTGAATCCTACAATATCCCCATGTTATTATTTTGCCCACTCTATACATGAAGGGGGAAGTTCAGACTTGCGTAGAGTCACAGAATTTACTTGCGCCAATCTATTGGTTTAATTTGTTTAGTGATACTTTTGATCAAAGAAGATTCTGTTTGGGGTGACTGGAAAGTGGCAGTGATATTTTAAAGTGAAATGCTAATAAAACACGTATACAGAAATGAACATAATGGGGGTCTGGTGCAAGTAAAAGACCCTGCTAGTTTGAAAAGATGGCATCATCCACCTTTGGGACAAGAGAAAGAATCTCCATTAAAAAAAAAAAAAGTTATCAGAGCTTTCAAAAATTTTCCTGATCCTCCTACCTGTGGACCACCATTACACAATGTTCCCACCCCTCATTTTTAATATGGGAATAGGAGAATTTATCTCTCCATCTTCCCCATTCTCACAGGTTTTTTTCCTTTGAGATCCCCAAAGTGTACTGTTACACTGTGTAAGGCTCAAAGGGGACAATTAAGCTAATTACCTCATTCAATGATATGGGGATGGTTGTAAAGGAGAGAAGGGCATGTTTTATTCTCATGTCCATTTTATAGAGGAAGCATTGGTGACACAGGAAGATCATATAATCTGCCCAAAGTCTCAGAGCAAATTAGAGGTATCATCAGGTCAGTCTCCTAAAGTCTCCAGTTACATATTATGCTGGTCTCTCAATATAAATACATACATATTTATAATATTTAAATCCCTGTTTCCCTATGCTGGAAGATACAAAGATAAAGAAAGACAAAATTGATTCTTTTTTTCCCACTTTATATTAAACTTATTAAACCTGAGAGCTTATAAGGTAGAGTCAGAAATCAATGTTAGGATTTGGGGATGCCCAAATATTACCAGAATGAATAGGAAGGATCTGTGTTCATCATTGATGAGTACTGCCCATTATAGGAAATACTTCCTCCGGTGAGGTAGGTTCAATCCTTCTAAAATGTAGTACAGAAATCCTGGTAAGTTTCCTGAGGTACAGGTGGGATTGGAATTAAGGTTCTCCTGGCACCAAACCCAGCTCTTTACATCACGTTGCCTGTGTTGCTTTGGGAGATAAATTTCAACTATATTCCAAGGAGATTCCCATATAACTGATGTCGTTGGGAATTAGCTGAGAAACAATTCCAAGAAAACAAAGATCTTTCACAACCTGGGGCACCTAAAGATTTGAAAAAGTCTAATTCATTAGCCTAACTGATTAATGCTATTTAATTGAAGAGAACCAATCTCTCCAATTAATTCAATTCAATTATTATTGACTTGTCAATAATAATAGCAATAGTTAGCCTATATAATGCTTTAAGGATTGAAAAGTTTTTCACATATGTCATCATTTAATCCTCACCACAACCCTAAGAGGCACTTATTATCATTATTCGCATTTTACAGATAAAGAAATTGCAGCACATATTGGTTAGATGACTTGATCAGGGTCACACAGCCAATGAGTGTCTGACTCAAGTTTCAAAAAACAGATGTTCTTCATATCTAACATATATAGGACTGCTTGCCATCTAGGGGAGGGGGTGGAGGGAGGGAGGGGAAAAATCGGAACAGAAGCGAGTGCAAGGGATAATGCTGTAAAAAAAATTACCCTGGCATGGATTCTGTCAATAAAAAGTTATTATAAAATAAAATAAAATATATATTAAAAAAAACAGATCTTCTTGATTCTATTCCCCATTTCACCCACTGGTCTCAAATAGACACAATATCCAGTTACGAATCTTATATTGGAGTGATTTTTGTGATTATCTTTTGGCCCTTTATTTGTAACCTCTTTTACTAAAGTAAAATATAATGCAGGTAGTGGATTGTCTGACTCTTGTCCACGGACAGCAAAACTAAATTCAGTTGGACACAACGTGATGAATTTTGGGGGCACGAAACTCCCCCAAACTATCTCTGAGCTTATAGACGGGTTGTATTTAGGAGCACTGGTTCGATCACTGATCCTTAAAGCACTGGATCATGTGACGTGGTTATTTTGAGAGCCTTTGTTTTTAAGTCAGCGACAGGCTAAAATCAATATCTCAAAGCATTCACACAGAGCCTTTTTCCAGGTAGGGTCATGCTGGGTGCTGAACACAGCAGTTAAGAAAGCCATTGCAGTACCTTCCCTCTACAAGTTTGTAGTCACAGGAAGACTAACTGGGGGCTACAAGGACAGGATATGTTGGATGGGTTCTGATGCAATTCAGTAACTGTGTGTGTGAGTGCAGTTATAGGAGGCAGGTAGGCAGCTCAGTGCTCAGTGCTGGACCCGGAGCCAAATCTGACCTCAGAACACTTATCAGCCATGTGACTAAGCAAGTCAGCTTTTTATCTTTTCCACAGTTCAGAAGTAGGCAGTGGAGAGCTAGGATATAGATTCAGAGATGGAAGGGATCTTAGAGATCATTAAGATCAATTCCTTTCTCTGACAGATGAGAAGAAAAGAGAAAGGGAAAGGAATAAGCATTTATACAGTAACTACTGTGTGCCAGGCACTGGGGGAAGCACTTTTACAAATATCTCATTTGACCCTCCCATCAATTCTTTCATCTGGAACCTCTTATTATCCCCATTTTACAGTGAAGGAACTGAGGCAAACAGAGATTAAGTGACTTACCCAGGATCACACAGCTAGGAATGTCTATGGCTGGAGTTGAACTCAGGTGTTCTTAACTCCAGGCCCGGAATGTGGAAACACTGAACCACTATCAGTGTTTCTCAGATCAGTTAGTAACTGATTCGTATCCAGTTCTACTGATTCCAAGTTGATTGCTCATCCCATCTTATCACAGTATCTATTTGGCCACATGGGGGCTGATACCTAGATTTCTGTGAAATTCCCTCTCACTGAGACATGCAGGAGCTATGACCACATAAGCTTTAAGCTTGAGCTCACTTTCCCCTGCTCTGATGTACTCATGAGACAGAAGGTCACAGTTTTGTGGGCGTGAAGGAGGAAGATGTTTATACCAATTGTCCTTCTATTATTTTAGAATTTTTAAATTTTAATTTAATTTAATAAAAGAATCCCTTTTTAAAAAAAAAACTATTGATTCCAAACACCAGTCATGAAAGAAAGCACACTGGTGGGGGCTTGTGAGCTATAACATTAGAAAGATACCCTCACCCAGTGCCTCAGGATATTTTTTGACTGAGAGGGATGGGAAGTATCAAAGCAGTGAGCCCTTAACCTTCCAGCACAAGAGGGGTTTGAGAGAGTAATTCACACCTATTTGGATAGAATTTGTGATTTCAATGATATAGAGATCTCCCATGGAGGAAACTCTCTCTGCCAGAGCAAGTCAACATCTGCATAGTCTCTGAGAGCTACCTGAGGTACTGAAGGGTTACGGAACACTATAGATCCGAAAGCCAATATGTTTTTTGGGACAGAACTTGAACCCAAATATTCCCGACTTCTGCCCATTACCAGATTATCTCTTTCCAACGCACAATCTATATTAAATAAAGACCAACAACAAAAATGTGGGAGATCAGGAAAGGTCCATGAGTTAAACTTTGAATGGAGGAAGGCATTCTAAGAAGTGAAAGTGAGAAAGGGGGGCATTTCCCATCCAGGAAACAGCTTGGGCCCAGAGGTAAGAAATGGAATGTCTTTTTTAGGGAATAAGTCAGCCAGCTGAGCTGGAACATGGAGTGTTGAGGAGTCATGGCAATCAAGCTGGAAAGGGACGTTGTGAAAGGCGTTCCATGCCAAACTAAGGAGCTGGCATTTTAGCTTAGAGGCAACATGAACATGTAATGTTGTACATTCGGATAATCCCCGTATTTTATTCCCCTAGTAGATGGCAAGTAGACCACATCAATAATACATGTCTTTTTCAGAATTTGTGATTTCATCTGTGCAGGGAGGTCTCCTGAGGATATACTCTCTCCCAGGATTCTTGCTTTTCTATTTAGATGCATAGAAAGCACTGAGAAGTTAAGTGACTTGCACAGAATCACACAGCTGATATATCTATGTAAGAATAATTACATTATTTACACATACACTTAGAATCATAGAATCTCAGAACTAGAGAAAATCTTAGAAGCTATCTAGTCCAGGATTCTTGGCTCAAAAACCATAGATTCCCCAAGGGGGTATGTGGGTAAAATTTAAGGGGTCCATGAACTTGAAAGGGAAAAAATTACATCTTTATTTTCACTAACCTCTATCTGAAATTTAGCGTTTCCTTCAGTTATATAAAATATTTATTTGGAGAAGTGAGCCCATAGACTTCACCAGATTGCTAAATGGATCCATGACACACACACGAATTTAGAATTCTTGATCAAGTCTTCGGAGATGGGGAACCTGAAGCCCAAAGAGGATGAAATGGGTCTTTCAGTGTCACCTATAACATGGTTTATGACAGAGCTGTCACAGGAACCTAAAATCCTGACACAACAAGCAGATATTGGGTGGGGAAGAGAAAGAGGGGAATAGAGAGGGGAGGAGGGCAAAGAGGAAGCAGCTCTTTTATCAGTTGATTTTTATCAGCAGGGTTGGCAAGAGGTTATTTGGGGGGCCACGGAGATGGTTCAAAGGGGAATGAGAGAGGGCAGAGGGGTTAGGGTTCTCAGCAGGGATCCCAGTTTCTCTCTGGTTTTAGTCACTCGAGTCACCAAGTGAAGCCTTTACTAGCTGCAGTTCTGGAAAACTTCCAGGCCCAAGCACAATAACTACAGCAGCTTAAACCACAGGCAGCCAAAGAAATATCTCTGTGTGTGTGTGTGTGTGTGTGTGTGTGTGTGTGTGTGTGCACGCATGTATGTGGTGCATGAGTGCGAGGAGTGTACATGTGCGTGTCTCTCTGGCTTCCCTGATAAAAGAAGGTCTGGGCGACCTGAACTCACCCGCCAAGAGTTGGGTTTCCTCTCCCTGGGAGCCCATCTGCTCAGTCACCAGCCTGAAAAGCTGGGCGGGTGGCCCAAAGAACTCTCAAATGGGGCTAGCGAGGGGTTTTCCTGCTTCTTGGTAAACAGCAGCCACTCTCATTTCATGAAGTCTCAGGTCTTCGATCTCACTGCCCTAGTTGGAAAATCCCTCTGAGACTAGTCAACTTCATGACTGAAGATGCAGGAAACCATGTCATGCAAGACAACCAGGCCTACTTCATGTGGTGGCCGAGTGGGAGAGAGTGTGGGAGGAAGCCAGGCACAGGTGGAAGGGGCAGCCAACAAGTGTGAAAAGGAAGAGACCTTCTGAAATTCCCAGGCCACCCTTCTCTCCGGGGCACCTCTCCCTCCCCTCAAGCTCGAGGCTGCTTCTTACCCCTCCGATCCCATGGAACTCTTCTGAGCTCCAGGGTAAACGTAGGTATTAGGAAGTCAGGGTGAAGATTCGGAGGTTAAAAGTCATTGAGATCAATTCCGTAGTATTAGGAAGTCAGGATATAGATTCGGGGTTAAAAGTCATTGCGATCAATTCCATAGTATTAGGAAGTTAGGATATAGATTCGGGGGTTAAAAATCATTGAGATCAATTCCGTAGTATTAGGAAGTTAGGATATAGATTCGGGGGTTAAAAATCATTGAGATCAATTCCGTAGTATTAGGAAGTTAGGATATAGATTCGGGGTTAAAAGTCATTGAGATCAATTCCGTAGTATTAGGAAGTTAGGATATAGATTCGGGGGTTAAAAGTCATTGAGATCAATTCCATAGTATTAGGAAATTAGGATATAGATTCGGAGGTTAAAAGTCAGTAGTATTAGGAAGTTAGAATATAGATTCGGAGGTTAAAAGTCATTGAGATCAATTCTGTAGTATTAGGAAGTTAGGATATAGATTTGGGGGTTAAAAGTCAGTAGTATTAGGAAGTTAGGATATAGATTCGGAGGTTAAAAGTCATTGAGATCAATTCCATAGTATTAGGAAATTAGGATATAGATTCGGAGGTTAAAAGTCATTGAGATCAATTCCGTAGTATTAGGAAGTCAGGATATAGATTCGGAGGTTAAAAGTCATTGAGATCAATTCTGTAGTATTGGGAAGTCAGGATATAGATTCGGAGGTTAAAAGTCATTGAGATCAATTCCGAAGTATTAGGAAGTTAGGATATAGATTCAGGGTTAAAAGTCATTAAGATCAATTCCATTCTCTGACAGATGAAGAAGAAAGAGAAAGGAAATAGAATAAGCATTTATGTAGTGACTACTGTGTTCCAGAAACTTTTACAAATATCTCATTTGACCCTCATATCAATCCTTTCAGCTATTATCCCCATTTTACAGTTGAGAAACTGAGGCAAACAGAGATTAAGGGACTTGCCCAGGATCACACAGCTAGTAAGTGTCAATTCAGGTGGTCCACTGTACCACCCCCAGCTGCCTCTCAGGTCACAAAGTTAATAACTGATTTATTGGGTCTGCTGATTCCAAATCTATTGCTCATCCCATGGTACCATAATGTCCATCTGGCTACATGGAGGCCAGTGTCGAGAATTCTGGGAAATTCCCTCCCACTGAGACATCTTCTATCATCTCTGTCCGACCCCTACCTCAGTTTGGTTTTTCTCTGCTCCAAAAACATTGGGTCCCAGGCTTTAGCCTTCCCTCCTGCAGTGAGATCTCCAGTTGAATGATAATGACCATTTTGTAGGGTAAAAATAGTACCTGCTGGAGTCAGAAGACTTGAGTTCAAATTCTGACTGATCTTCCTGGGGTGATCTAAGGTAAGTCACTTAACTGGAGGCCAGACTAGAAGGTGTGTGAGATCCCTGTCAGCTCTTAATCTATGAGCTTCACGTCAGGGTTTGTCCTTGGAGGAAAACCTGAGCCACAATCTTATCTTAGACAGTTCCTAGTTCTACACCCTCCTGACTTTGCTCATCTGTAAAATGCAAGAGTTGGCCAGGCTGACCAGGACCTATGCTCCTATGATCCCATCTAGGTCCCCGGTCAGCAGAACCATCACGAACCCCAGTACCACCCCAAGCTACCCTTCCCTCTCAGCCCAGGAGACCGGGTGAGTGCTTGGGAGCCGGTGAGAACCTTTCTTTAATCAGCCAGTGGGATCAAGGTTGAGTAAGAGGCGGTGAAACCTCCCTTTGCCCTTGGGCACGGAGGCTGATTACTCTGAAGCACTCCCTGCACACAGGATTTAGGTGTTGAGTTTGAAACAGGTTTCTGAACCTGACCTCCCTGGTGCGTTCAGTGTAAGGTTTGGGGGCTCCTTGTACCCCGGGGGGACAGGTCTGTACTCCTCCCCCTCCCTGGACCACCGCAAAGCACCCTAGGCCCCCAGCAGGCAGCAGGCCCCTGGACCTGTCCAAGCCCAAAGCCCGTCCCTTTTCTGCTCCCCCCACAGAATTAATGCTACATTTCACAGCCCAGCTACCTAGGGGCTGGCGTGTGCTGGGGCTGAACCTCTCATATGCTCAGGATGTAGAAAATAGGGTGGTAGTTCCAGTAAGCCAGGCAGGGTTCTGGGTTGTGGGGGGAGGGGGGAGAGAGAGGAAGGGGGTGCTGGAGAATCTGCACGATGGTTATCTCTAAACAGTGGATTTCCTTTTCCTCCCTGGCCTGAGACACCCGTTCTACATGAGAGAGCTCTTGGAGTAGGTCCCTTCAGGTTTCACTGCTCAGAATCAGATTACCTCTAAACCTCTCCAAGGGAACAGCCGGGCTCCCCCAAGGCTCAGTTTCTCAGGGCAGCCTTCTGTTGGAATCCTTAGGAGAATACGGGCACAAAAACCTCCAGGAAGCATAGATTTAGTGGGTGGTCACATACACGGGTTATCTTGGGAGCCCCAGTAAAGGCCTCCTGCCAAAAAACATGACCTTCCCTCTCTCCAGCCCTTGCTTGATAGGATCCCATTAGGAAATCCTTCTTTTCAGAGGCAATAATAATCACTCTGGAGAGTCAGAGCTCCCCTAACCTGGCTGGCCTTCAGCAAACTCCCTCCAGATTCGGTTCCTCATCTATATAACGAGGGACTTGGACTAGGTGGTTTTAAGATTTTTCCAACTGTGAATCTATGACCTCAGCAGAAGACTTTATGCTTTCAGGAAAACCTAAAATCCTGCCTCAGATATTTCCTAACTGCATGATCCTGAACAAGTCACCTAGCCACTCTAGTTTTATTTTACTAATCTGTAAAATGGGACTATATGTTCTAAAACTATAATCAGATGATCCTTTCTTAAAATCACTTTTAAGTTTTATCAGTCATGTAGACCTCAGTGTAAACGAGTTTATCCATCTTTCTTGGAGGAGATGGAGGGAGGAAAGAGAAGGTAAAAGAGAATTGGGTTTGTTTGTTTTTTTTCTCAGTGGCCTATGGAGTAAGGGACCATTAAAAGCTACAAGAGAAAACGGGGTGGAGGGGAGGTAAGGGAGAAGTGAAGATGGGGTGGAGAGAGGGGTATGGCAGAGAGGAAATTTTGCTGACTTTGCCAACTTTCACAAGGCAGACATGGTTTTGCAGCATCTGGCTCCTCTGCCTCAGAGCTCTAGGTCATGGAGGGAGCCAAATAGGTCTGCAAGGCAACCTAATGCCTTCCACCATATGGAGACTGAGGACTTAGCCAGAAGGACTTCTCAAAGGGGCAACGGTTAAGAATTTAGGAGAAAGAAGGTCAAAGGATATATGCACTTTCTCAGCCTATTCTCCAGCAGAATGTAAGAGATCAGGAACTATGTTAGGGAAACTGAGTTTTTGTATCCTCAGCACCGAGTGTAGTGTCTTGCCTGTAATGGGTCCCCAATAAATGTTTGTTGTAATATTAAATGTAATATGAAAGGTAGCCCCGAAGTCTTTTCTTAGTCAGATGGGGGCCCGGAAGACCTTTCTCCATAAAGACCCTACAAAATCTGCTTTTCTCCCTTCTTTCTCCCTTAAAAAAAAAAAAAAAAAAAAGACCCTACAAAGTCCTCCTGCAGAACAGCAAAATGAAGTATAAAAAACGCTGGTTTTTAAGAAAGAAACCCTGGTTTCCTAATGCCATGTCTGCCACAAACTTACTACCTGTTTGACTATGGGGAAGTCAATCATTTCACTTTTACCACCTCTCAGTTTCCTCATCTGCTCAATGAGGGAGTTGAACAAGGAAAATAAATGAATGAATGAAAGAAAAAGCACTTATTAAATGTTTACTGCATGCCAAATACTGGGGTACAAAAAACAAAGAAAAAAGGCCCTTTCTAATACTAAATCTATGGTCCTGAGAGCCTAGAATAACATATCAAAGGGACAGGGAGAACCCAGAAAGTCAAAAGCCACAGGTCACCCGCATGAGTCACTGCAGCCGGCCATTCCCAGCTTCTCTCTGAGCTGCTCACAAAGCAGAAACCATTAAGTCACCTTAAGTGAACCCGCCAACAGCCAGAGGCTGTCGATCCAGTTTGCTGATTATCTGGGTACCTTGCTGCTTCCTCTGGCTGCCCACTTTGGGGGACCTCATTATCAGGCACAGCTGGAAAAAAGGAAAAACATCCCAGCCACTGTGTATTTTCTCACAGAATCAGGGCTGGAAGAGGAGAGAGTGGAGAAGGGGACTTAACATTGTATCTAAAAGATGATCTCAAAAAAATAATAAAATAAAATAAAACAAACAAACAAAAAGACAAAGGATTATGTCTTGGCCTTTGCCCCATCCACCCCATTAAAAATAAATAACTTAATTAAAGAGAGTCTACTTTGTGTTTTCTTCTTAATCTTAAAAAAAAAAAATAGTACCTTAAGAACTTGTATGTTGTTGTCATTATTCTATAAAACAGGACAAATTTTTTTACAAAAAGTGGCAGCCATAGAGTAATAGAAGATATCCTAAACTGGGGTTCAATTTTTGGTTTTATTAACAGTGTTATGACCTTAGCTGAGTTCTTATTCTCCCAATCCGGTTTCCTTATCTGTAAAATCAGGTGTTAGAACTAGATAGGCTCTGAGGTCCCTTCTAGGCCCATGATCCAGAGATCCTTTCTACATGATCCTGACTTTGTCACTCTCTGGGATTCCGTTTTTCTGTCAAATGAGAGGGATGACCCCCGACCTACCTTTTAGCCATAGCTCTGTGTAACTATCATCCAATTCAGAGACATCTTATTACATGGACAAAGGCTTCTTTCCCCCCGGGGCTACCCCGTATTAGACTCTTCTTTATTAAGGATTAAGTCCCTGAGAAAGAACTGAAAAAGTAACCTTCTAAACTTCCTGGATGTCTCATCAGCAGCCCATGGGACCCCATTAGGGTCAATGGCAGAAAGCCCCAACGTGACAACCTGATCCAAGCCCAAATTGGAATAACCTGCGGGATCACTAGCAGTCTTTGAGACCTCTCCCTCTCAAATCCGTCTCCATCAGGGCTTTGGAGTCAGGAGAAATGTGTCTCTTCTTGCCTAAGTTTTGGCCTGGCCCCAAAGCTAACAAGAGAGGAGTCCCTGAACTAGGGTGAAGCAGATTGCTGCAAGATCCTCCGTGCAGATAGACAATGAAATCTAGTCTTAAAGCAAAGGCAGACGGCAGATAAAGTTACTCAGCCCCAGCAAGGTGGGGATGCTGGAGCTGGTCAGCTGCCCAGAGGAGCTTTGAGACACCGTGTCTTCTGGCACCTTTGGGTTAGTTTGGGTGAAGGATTCGATCACACAGCCCTGGGAATAAATACCCCACAGAACAGCAAAGGGAGAAGTCAAACTTTGACAGAGACATCTCTTTTTGGGGGGGTTAAAAGTCCTTCACAACCAGGACCCAGTCTACCTTGTTATACATTCTTAGTCTCATTATAAGCTCAAACTGTGTGACCCTGAGCCAGTCAATTAACCCTGTTTGTCTCAGTTTCCTTATCTGTAAAATGAGCTAGAGAAGAAAATAGCAAACCACTCCATGTCTCTGCCAACAAAACCAGGAGTCACAAAAATCCAGACTGGACAACGACGTGCCTTATCATCCCTTACTCCCCTTCACCTAGCACAGTGTAGATGCTCCCCTGCTCCTTCTGGTCCGTGGGACCCCTCCTTGGGATTTGGGGAGACAGCTAGCCTGAGGTGTTGAAGAGAAAAGGTCCCAGCTTTCTGCAGTACATTCTCACCGTCCATAGTCCAGACCAGCCCCTGACTCTTCCTCATACATAAAGCTCCATTTCCCATCTCTATGTTTTTGTCCTGCTGCGTCTCCAGCTCGGAATATAACCCTCCCCATCTCTCCTTAGAATCCTTTGTTTCCTTCAAAACCAAGCTCAATGCTACGTAAATCCTTTCCTGGTTCTCCAGTCTGCTAATGCCCTTCCCCATCACCTTGTCCCTGTTTTGTCTATATCTATGTATGTAATGCTGCTGTTCCCTGCCAGTTGAGTATAATACTGTGAAAGCGTCCTTATGTATTAAGGATTTTTTACTTCTCACAAATGAATCCTTTATGTTTTAAACATTTATTTTGTGACAGAGAAAAGTTATCACCGATAACTACTTTGCATATTGAGTACTTTTTTTCTAGAAGCAACAATTTATTCCCTTTAGGGAAAACTCTAGTTACAAGCCAACTCTAGACACTAAGCTTTATTGACATGATCTCCTCTGGAACTCTGGGGTAGGGAGCACAATGCGCAGAAGAGATGAAAAAAGACTGACCCCCTTCTCTCTGGGTTACTCCACCCCCTCAGCTAAGTGAAAGACCCATCCTTCACCAAGAGACCAATACTCATGCCATCCCCACAGAT
The DNA here is from genome assembly GCF_016432865.1 of Antechinus flavipes. NCBI lineage: Eukaryota > Metazoa > Chordata > Mammalia > Dasyuromorphia > Dasyuridae > Antechinus > Antechinus flavipes. The sequence continues at coordinate 43,174,870 of NC_067398.1, read as the reverse complement.
CCAAAGCTCACGCTCAATGGGATCTTTCCTGCTACAAACAGGACTTCCTTTAGGGCCGGGACCACTTTGGTTTTTTATTTCGATCTCTAGACCTAGCATAGTGCCCAGCATACCCTAGGTGCTTAATAAAGGCGTGTTGATTGATAGAAAAGAACTTACCTTATTAGTTCCTTTTTTACTCTCTTCAAGAACTGTGGATTAAGTAAGTCAATCCTATAGCTTTCTTGTCCTGTATTCTTATGGAAAAAAATATTTATTAAGCATTTATTATGTGACAAGCACTTGGGATGAAAACTAAAAATTGAGAATCTCTCCTCTCAAAGAGGTCACATTCTAATTAAGGGGGATTACATATATAGTATAGGAGGGTACACTGGGCAAGGCAGATGGAAAGACCTGGTGATCCTTAGGGTTCCCCACAAGGTAGATGGCAAAGTCTAGAAGTGTTTAGGCTGCTGTGCCAGTCCAGATTGCAATGCCCAGGATTCCAGAGGGCATCAGAGCAAGGCAAATGCTCACTCAATATTCCACCATCTTACTAGGAGGATTTTAGAGGGTGACTTCCTATCCATCAAAGCAGTGTGAGTGGTCGTGTTCCTGACTTAGGAAGAACAGGTAATGGGTTACAGTGCTAAGGGTAAGTAACCTATTTTGGAAGAAGGAGAGGATCAGCAGTTAGCTAAGAGGGGATGTCTAGTGCCTGCTGGGAACTTGACCATAGGGACTGGGTTGGGAGAAAGTAAGAGATCCCCATCACCTGCTCCTTCTGGTTCACTGGGATTTGAGTAAACAGTTACTCTAGGGTGCTGGAGAGGAAGATCCCAGCTTCCTGCATGAATATAAGTACCATACTTGGACTATTTGTCCTTATTATGTTGTCCTTTTTTCATGGTTTGAGCAGTTTTCTCCTTTTTCAATCACTATGTCTTTGATGAAGACTTTCACATAGAGTCATGAGATTTTAGTTTAGCTAGGACTTCCCCTCCTTCTCCGCAGTCCATCTAATTACTTGGATCTCAATGGACCTTCCAAAAGTTGTTTTTTTAATAGCTTTTTATTTATAAGTTATATGCATAGATAATTTTTCAGCATTGACAGTTGCAAATCCTTTTGTTCCTCCTTCCCCGCCCCCTTCCAAAAGTTTCATGGCATGTATTATCTCCACAGCTTATTGTCACAGCCACCTTTGTATGGCCTTCTAGTTACTTATGAATGTGTTTTGTTTTGTTTTTTGGGAAGCAATCGGGGTTAAGTGACTTGCCCAGAGTCACATTGATAGTAAAAATCAGATATCTGAGGTCGGATTTGAATTCAGATTATTAGGATTCCAGGGCTAGTGTTCTATCCACTGAGCCCCCGAGCTGCCCCACTTTTGAATGCTGATGCACCTAGAAGAAAGATATTGTGGTTTAGAGGATGGAGAACTGGCCTCTGAACTAATAAGTCCTGTATTCAAATCCTACTGCTGACATATTATAATTTCATCTCTGATTGATTCCAGACAAGTGTAAGGCTGCTGTGATGGAGAGCTTCCACTTCCAGAAGTGAAATCCTAGGACTAGTCTCTATTCCCATCCTGTGGTACTCAACCCTGCATATGGAGTCAAAAGACCATTTGCTTACAATATACCATTGAGAAAATTCCTTTAAGTTCTTTCGCTTTCCTCATTATAAGAGTGAGGATGGTAATATTTGGACTGGTTCCCTCACAGTGTTGCTTTGGGACTCACAAAGTTCTACATAAACGTTCTACATAAACATGCTTCAATGCTTTGATACAGCTGGACAGCTCAGTGGATGGAGCACCCGAAGTCAGGAGGACCTGAATTCAAATCTGACCTCACACACTTCCGATTACCTCACCAAAAAAAAAAAAAAATCTTTGATTCTGCAAGAGATTTTTGATCTCATGGAAATGGGCCCTCCTTCCACAGCAGATCACCACAGCTCCATTTCCATCCATCTCATGCAATTCTCACTCATGTATATCCATAAATCCTCCATAAAAATAGGCACAATGGGGTTCTGTTACCCCTGTCTCATAATAAGACAAGCCCACCTCATTTTCCAGTTATATACGTCTTAGATGAAGACTGTTAACATGATTCAGCATCGTGGGATCCTAATTTAGAGCAGCAAAGAACCTTGGACGTCTTCTAGTCCCAATGCTTCATTTTACAGATGAGGAATCTAAAGCTCAGAGAGGCCATTACTTGCTCAATTAAGCAGGAAACATGGAATATGACCTAGATCTTCTGACACTAAATCTAGCACTATTTCAGATACAATCAATGAATTCGCTTTCATTAAATACCTACTGAGTCTAACAGGTGTTATTAAATACCTACTATGTGCCACGCACTGGGCTATGCTTCTTTCATGCATGTCACCAACCAGTAAAATAATCTAGGTTATAAAACCATGGGTCTCTGCATTGTCCTTTGACTCATCTATAATTCTGATTCTTTGGTGATTGTGGTATTTCATTATTAGTAGTCATATAACATCACTTGAAAAATTCTAGCATTAAAAGGATGGATCATATGTAAGTGTTTGTTATTTTTTTCCCCTTTAGCAACTTCAAACAGCTAGGGATCAGGAATTATGTCTTATATGTCCTTCCATTCTCCAGGGTCAAGTACAAGACTGATACTTGGTATCTACTCAATAAATGATTGTTGACTTAAGTTGTAAGAACACTGTGAACCATCTGTGAAATTTAAATCTTGGGCTTCTACTCAAATTGTCAATAAGGGTTCTCTTGCCTTTACACCAATTTTATGATATTTTCTATATCTTAAACTATAGTTGTCTTGTATATTCTTTGTGTGTGTGTGTTCATGTCCAGAGTTTAATAATATTTTATCCTTTTAAGCCCAGCAGCAGAGAGAAAGTATGGTACAATGGGAAGGACATCGGATCTGAAGCCAGAGGACCAAGGTCAAATCTTAATTCTGCCACTTGCTACCTCTGTGATTTTGAGCAAACTATTTCATGTCTTTTGACCCCAGTTTTTTCAACTATAAAATGAAAAAGGAGATTTATGGAAGGTTTCAACATGAAAAGTTTCCAATCAAGCCTAGTTCTCCTGAGAGATGATGAGTAAAGATGAAAAAGAGTGCCAAATAAAACAATGATTCATTAAAATTGAAGAGAAACACCAGTGAGCAACTCCACTTAGTTCAGGACTTCAAAAGAATGTATCTTTAAACTCAATGGACATTCTTGCTCAGAGCATACCTCAAAGGACTGATACCAACATGATCTGTGGATCTCCTTGGTCAAAAGACTGAAAAATTGATAAATGTGTGGGACATTTGCAATTGACATGGAAAAGAAGTCAAAGAGATATCAGCTAATAATTTTTAGATGGTGCAGTGGATAGAGGATCAGTCCTAACGTCAGGAGGACCTGCGTTCCAATCTGGTCTCAGATACGTAACACTTCCTAACTGTGTGACCCTGAGGAAGTCACTTAACCCCAATTGCCTCAGCAAAATCAAATAAATAAATAAATTAAATTAAAAATAGAATTAAAAAGGATACCCATCTAAACAAACAAAACAAATCCCCTGGATAGCTTGTGTTTCAATAAATAAACAAATAACCCTTCTCTGAATCACTAGAACCAAAGGACAGACTACTTGGTCTATAGGCCAAAGAGGTCATAAAAAAGGGAAAAAGACCCACATGTGCAAAAATGTTTGTAGCAGTTCTTTTGGTAGTGGCAAAAAACTAGAAATTGAGTGGGTGCCCTTCAACTGGGGAATGGTTGGGTAAGGTGATGGTATATGAATGTAATGGAATATTATTATTCTTTAAGAAATGAGGAGCAGGCTGATTTCAGTCTGATGCTGAGTGAAGTGAGCAGGACCAAGAGAACATTGTACATTGTAACAATAAGATTATGTGATGATTAATTGTGATGAATTTGGCTCTTCTCAACAAGGAACTGCTTTAATTCATGGTGATTTGTGTGTGTGTGTGTGTGACACTAACCTAGATAACTAATAAATTAGAAAATACCAGTCACACGCAGAGAGAGAATTATGGAGACAATGTGGATTGAAGGGTAATACTTTCACTTTTTGTTTGTTTTCTTTTTTTTCTCATGCTTTTTTTCCTCCCTTTAGGTCTGATTTTTTTCACACAGCATGACAAATATGGAAATATATTTAAGAGAATTGCACATATTTAACCTATATCAGGTTACTTGCTGTCTTGGGTGGGGAGTTAAAGAGAGGAAGAGAGAAAAATTTGGAACATGAAGTCTTATAAAAATTTATGTTGAAAACTATCTTCACATGTATTTGGAAAATAAAATACCATTGGGAGAAAAAAGAACACAAGGATGAATGAAAAAAGAATCCAGATTCTGAAAGAAATTTCAAATTGAAAGCACTCAGAAATGTCATAATCAAAATACAAAATTTGTAGGTCAAGAAAAAATAATAATGCAAAAAGCCAGAAAGAAAGAATTCAAATACCAAAGAACCATAGTCAGGATCACATAATTCTACACTGTAACTACAATCATGGAAGAGAAATTTTGGAATACAATATAGCAAAAGGCTAAAAATGCTTATCAGTAAAAAACAAAACAAAAAAACAACCCTATAATCCTTTAAGAAAAAGAAGCAGAACATTAAGAAAATATAAAGCTTTTAAGCATTTCTAATGAAAAGTGCAGAGCTGTATAGAATCTCTGAAAATCAATACTAGAGACAAAAGACAACAGAAAACTAAAAAGATGAATAAATTAAAGCAATCTGAAAAAGAAATAATAGTAATAATTCTAATAGAAATGAGATCTGACAAGGACAGAAAACAGTGGGATTCACTATAACCTTCTATTTCTGAAATCTCTGTCTTTTTAATAAAGTCCAAGATTTCATTAGACTTTTTGATTGTTACAGTATATTGTTGACTAATATTGAACTTGGAGCCTACTAAAACCCCACAGACTTTTTTAAAGAATAATTTCTATTTAATCATTTCTCCTTTGTTGTACTTTTGAAGGTGATTTTTTTTTCCATGTGTAAGACTTTTACATTTATGGCTATTGAATTAATCCTTTCAGATTCAGTCCAATCCTGTAGCCTGTTGAGATCTTTTAAGATCTTTATTTTGTGGTTTACTGTTTTAGTTATTTCTTTCTATTTTATGTAAACTGCAAATGTGATGGGTGTGCCATTTATTCATTTTTGAAGTCATTGATACAAATGTTAAGCACCCCAGAACTATTATTGTATAATTGCACTCTAAATTCCTTTCATCCTCTTCTTTCATTTTCTAAGAGTGTACACCCAACATGAGTTAAACATATCTTTAAGATTGCCCTCATCCTCCCCTTCATGAGCTCATTAAAGTTTACTTGACCACCTCCATCTATGATGTAGCCCCCTGGATTTATTGATAATATAAATATAGTTATTAGTACTTTGGAATTTTAGTAAAATCCCTTACTTGCACAACTGTATATACGTATGTATATTACACACATATGTGTGTATACATATACATACAACACACACATATATAATATATATATACATATAGTATTTATTTGTTTATATTCTATTTCCTTTATATAATGTAAATTCCTTTAAAGAAGGGACCTCTTTCCATTCTATCTTTGCCTCACCACCAACTAGTTCGATAGCTGGCGCATAGTAGGACTTTATAATAACATTTTTTGAGTAAATGAATGAGTAGGAAAGGTCAGGCCATAGAAGATTGTGGCTATAAAATATTATAGGAGTTTAATAAATTATTTACCGATTGGAGGTCATTCAGAAGCCTTATTTCACAGATAAGAAATGGAAGCACACAAATGAAGATAATACTTCTATTTCTCTAGTGCTTTGAGGTTTGTAAAGTGCTTTCCTCCCAATACCCTTATGCAGTAGACAGATGAAAAACCTAATCCCTTTTAGGTGGTATTAATAGTGCCCAAAGTGAGGGAAGAGGTCCCCTAACCTCTGCCCTGGCTAAACCATATCCACATGTTGTGTTCAGTTCTGGGCACCACATTTTAGGAAGGACATTGAGTGCAGCCTAGAAAGTGACAGCACCAGAAATAAGCTGTAGAAAAAGTAGTTAAAGGAACTGGGATTTTTAGATAGAACACTTTTTTTTTTCCCCAAAAGATAGATAAAGACAGATGGGGTTCCTGTCCTATAAAAATAGCCCTTTTGAGAAGTGGTGTAAACATAGCCTTCTCCCTCCACAGTCTACCTTAATCCAGTCCTACTAGAAAAGCCCAAACCTCTTGAGAAAGCTGTAGGAGAGTCCTATCCCTGACAAGTACACCTTGTAAGATGAACGGCCTTGAAACCAGATCCTGAGCAGTGAGCTAGAGAGAGTTCATGAAAGGTAATGTTGCTTATTTTAAAATGCAAGGGGCCAGAGCATCATTTTTCATGAAAGCTTCTCCAGGTGCCCAGGAGCAAAATTTGTCCCCAACAACAAATAGAAGGATATCATTTTACTAGCAGGGGGCTTGGGATGATTTAGCAAATATAGATTTTGCGGCTGTGGTCAGATTCTTGGTAGGGAGAAAACTGGAGGGAGAGCATCTTCTACCTCTTTCGGCAGTACCTTTTCTCTTTCTTCAGCACCCTTTCCCCTCTGCCATTTCCTTGGTTTTCTGGTATTCTCATGCTCCCTATTCAAAAAAGGAAAGTTATTAGTTATCTAGGTTCTTTTGTAGATAAGTAAGCAGGTAGATAGATAGATAATTTATTAAGCTCTATTATATGTGAGACATTGTGCAAAATGTTGGGAATACAAATATGAGCAAATAAAAGACAGTATTTACCCTCAAGAAGCTTGCCTTCTAATAAGGGCACTGAAGAGGAACAATGAAAGGTATCCTTTGCTCAAAAGGGATTGAGGTGGAAAAATAAGGTCAAAGGTGGACTGAGGAGAGAAGTCTGGACTGTTTGCCACTAGGGAACTAGTGTGACCTTGCCTAATTTAATCTGATCCATTGCAGTTTAATTCAATGAACAGCAATTAAATCTGCATTAGGGAATAGACTCCAAAAGCACTTCTTCGAGACTCAATTTTCTCTTTCATAAAGTTTGATCCCATTGACTGCTAAACTTCCTCCTGGTTTGAAAATTTTAGAATCTTATAATTAGGTTGTAGTTGAAAAAGAATGGTTCTGGAGAGAGAGAAAAAATATCTACGAAAGAAGGTAGGTGCCCATTGTCTTTATTTTTATTTTTATTAAAGCTTTTTATTTTCAAAACATATGCATGGATACTTTTTCAATATTGACCCTCACAAAACCTTGTGTTTCGAATTTTCCCTTTCTCCCCCCACCCACTCCCCTAGATGGCAAATGATCCAATATATGTTAAACATATTAAAATATATGCTAAATCCAATATATGTATATGTATATTTGTTTATATAATTGAGAAAGCTGTAGGAGAGTCCTATCTCTGACAAGTACACTTTGTAAGAAGTTTACACAATTTATCTATACAATTATCTTGCTGCACAAGAAAAATCAGATCAAAAAGGAAAAAAAAATGAGAAAGAAAACAAAATGCAAGGTGCCCATTGGTTGGGGAATACATGAGTAAATTGTGAAAATGAAATACAATTTTCCTATAATCAGTAATGAATTTGAGGAATTCAGAGAAACTTTGGGAATCTCAAATGAACTGATACAGAGTGAAGAAATCACAACCAGGAAAATAGTGAGTAATGGAAAGGAAATGGTGTTAAAAGAAATCTGAATTCATGTGAATACAATTCCTAGTGACTCCAGAGTTCTGAAAACACAAGCCCAGGGAAATAAAGTGCTGAATTTAAAGTCAGGAAACTCAAACTTTGAATTCTTCATCAGCCACTGACTATGCAATCCTGAATACATTTTTTACTTTTTTCAGCCTCACTTTCCTCATCCTACAGCATCTTGTAGCAAGGATTAAATGAGGTCACAAAGGGAAAGCACTTTGCAAATCTCAAAGCATTCTACAATACTAGAAATACTAAGTTCCCACAAATACTGGGAAAGTTACTTACTCTGTAAGTACAACTTTCTAAAAATAAAAATTGCAGATTAGAGATCACATCTGCATAGGTAGAGGGGGTATCCGCATCAGGGGTTTCCCACACCAATGAAATCAATTGGTAAAAAAAAAAAGTATTTAACTCATAAAACTCTTATAAAGATCGAATGACAAAATAATTGGAGACTTCTCTGCAAATCTCAGAACACTACATAAATGGGAAATCTTATAATCAAAGAAGTGGGGGATAATGGGTACAGAATACTATATATGCCATCAAGATAGTCATTGTGGCTATTTTGTACAACGTTTTTTGTTTCTGAAAGAGAAGATTTTTGATTTTGTTGTTGTTTGGGGTTATGTTTTGGGATTTTTTTTTTGGGGGGGGAATAGTACAGTTAATGGGCATTTTTTGAAAAACCAACAACAAAAGGATTAAGAAAAGTGAGAATTTGGACATTGTCCCTATTTCTTTCTGCTGGCTGGCTCAGGCTAGTGCTGGTGACTCGGAACATGCCTGGACAGTGTGCTCCTTGTTTGAAAGTCTCTTTTGTATAAGGGCACAGTTCAAGGGATCCTGCAATGCCAGCATTGGTAAACACCCAGCATGTAGTAACTTGCCTGGAGGATGAGAAGGAGGGAGGAAGCCTTGACATCTCTGGGTGTCCCCTGCTCAGCTTCCTCTTCCAAGGATAACTGCAGGAAGTTGTGATTTAGGACCTGAGCCCACCTGTATGCACAAAAATGGCAGAGTGGTGGCTGTTTGCCCAGCCCAGCCCCCTTTTCCTACACTGATTTCTTCTTTCCCTAGGGGTCCACCCTCTAATTCTCTCCTCCTTTCCTTCATCAAAGCATCCAAAGAAAGACTATCATTGGGGAAAAACAACCAATCATCAAATGGGCTACATTCTACCTCCCTCATTTTGTTGGAAAAAAACAAATCTGAATTCTTAGATCAGCACCCCTATTTGTTGTCTCATTTAATAAGTCATTTTCCTCCCTTAGGGTCTTAAACTTTTCCATATTTAAAAATGAAGAAGTCATATCCGAAGGAGTTCCCAACCTTGGCCTGTGAATTTGATTTTTAAAAAAATATTTTGATAACTATTTCAGTAAAATGGGTTTCCTTTGCAATCCTATATACTTTATTTTATGCACATTTAAAAACAATATTCTGAGAAGTGTCTCTGGATGGCCAAAACTTTTCCAGACTGAGATACAAAAGGCTAAGAATTCCTGGATTAGAAAATCTCTAAAGTAGGTTTTCAGAAAAGGATCTGATGTCAGACATTTACTCAGGGATAATCATCATGACTGGATTGTAGCTGAGGAAAGAAAGAGTGGTTCTGGCCAAAAACAAAAGTCAACAACAACAACAACAAAAAACCACCCCACCCAGGAAACAAAGTGGGTGCCCTTTGGGTGGGGAATACATGAATAAATTGTGAAAATGAAAGCAATGGAATACGGTTTTTGCAAAATTTGCAATTTACACATTATCTAAATTATAGAATAAAACAAATTGGTCCTGAATGGATTTCTAGCATCAGGAGTAGACAATTTGGGGGGACAGAAATGCCTCCCCGCTGCCTTTCCAATCATACCAATTGACTTCATTATGCTTCACTATCCCCTATGGGCAGAGGTGATGTATTCAAAAATCAGACATGCATTTTTAGAAAGGGCCAATGAGGGAATTTGCTTTACCTAACTGGATATAGTTATGAGGATTTTCTCTTTCTTTCTTCCTTCTTTCCTTTTTTCTTTCTTTCACTGTTCCTTTCTTCTTTTATTGTTCTTTCCTCTCTTTTTTTGTTTATCCTTCCTTTTTTCCTCTTTCCCTTTTTTTCTCAAAGGGGATAAAGGAGAAATGGCAGAAAGAAAGTGTGTGTGTGTAAGACCAGGAATAAGTAACTTGCCCAAAGCCACACAAGTAAAAGTGATAGAATTAGGATTTGATACTTCTTTCCCACTGCCCTACATCACCTCCCTAGATCCCAAGCCTAGTTGAGACAAGTAACAAATGTCTACCATGTGCCCGGCACTATACTAAGTGTTAGAGGTACGAAGAAAGGTAAAAATCACTACTTGAGGATCTCAAAGTCTAATGTGGCAAACAACTATGTCTAAATAAGATATTTACAGGATAAATTGGAGATAATCTCAGGAGGAAAGTCACCCACATAAATGGAGATTGGGAAACTCTTCTACTAGACAACAGGACTTTAGCTGAGTCTTGAAGAAAGCTGGGGAAGTTGGGAAATGGAGATGAGGAGGGAGAAAATTCTAGGCAGCAGAGACAGCCAATGAAAATCCAGAGTCTGAAACTGGATGGCCCTCTTGGAGGAACAATTAGGGAGGCAGTGAAGAATATGTTGAGGGAACTAAAAGGAAAGAAAACTGGAAATGTAGGATGAGACCAAGTTATGAAGGGCTTAAAAAGCCAAATAGGGGATTTTATGTTTATCTAGGAGGTCACAGGGAGACACACTGTTTTGGGATATTCCTCAACCGTATCACAAGACATAAGCAATAGCCACAAGACAAAATGTAACCTCCATGTCCAGTTTAATCTAATGTTTAGTGATGATAACCAACCAGACAGATAGGGAAGGGATAACTATCAACAGGGGGATTTCTATGACTTCAGCCTCCTTCGGAAACCTCCTTGTACCAAGAGGAGGGCAGTAGGGCCAGGTGGGGAAAGAGAGAGTGGCTAGGAACCTGTCGAATTCTGTGTACTCTTTCTTTTAAAGAGGATTTTATAAAGAATTATTTGTACATACAACACATCTTTCTCTCTGTTAATCACCAAGCTCATCAGAAAGGAGCAATTAGATCCTTATCAGGACTAAAATCTGACAGCATTGCAAGCTTAGGGTCACTATTTAGAGATCAGTATCTACTTCAGAGGCACAAGTAGGTATCTTCCTTGCCCTTCAGCTGGCAAACCAAGCTTTGCCCTCAGGATCAACACCTGGTATCACACCACTCCCCATCTCCTCCCATATTTCTCCTCTTGTAATGTCAAGTGTCATCTCCTTCAGAAGGCCTCTCCTGATTCCTTCCATTCCATTTACTATCTCCCCCAATTAGTGTGTGTGTGTGTGTGTGTGTCCTGGAATGAGTAACCTGCCCAAATTCATACAAGTAAAAGTGATAGAACTTTTAGATAGAAAGTGATTACTTGATACTAATTTTTTCCTTTTTTTCTTCCTTCCTTCTTCCCTGCTGCCTTCTCTTCCTCCTTCCATCCTTCCTTTCTTCTTTCATTTCTTCCTTCCTTTTTTCCTTCTTCTCTTCTCCTTTCCCTCCTTTTCCCTCTCTTTCTCTTCCTTCCTTCCTTTCATTTTCTTTCTTCTTTTCTTCCACTTTTTTCTTTCTTTCTGCCTTCCTTCCTTCTTTCCCTTCCTTCCACTGTACCGCGTTTTTTGTTTGTTTTTTTGTCTTTGAATCTCCAGCACCACAACAGAAATAGAAGTTATCACTTCTAAGAATCTGAACTTAACATTCAGTGCTTCCCCCGCCCAAAGGCCTGGGGCCCTTCTCGCTCTCCAGTTTTTCCTCTTTTCCAGCAGTTTCACTTCACCGTCCCCTAGATGAGATGCTAAGAGTGGGAGAGATTTCAGGGCAATCATAGCTAAGGGGAAAGTGGAATAGTCCCCTTCCCGTGGGAGTTAGCCATCTGAAGGACCCCCGGGAGCCGCGTGGTACTGGGGGTCCCAGCCCGGGAGGGGGCGGGGCAGGATTGAGACGGAGGTCCCATCTCATTGGGAGGGCTGCGGGCCTGGGTCTTGGGGAGCGTCAGAGATTTAGCTTCCTTTCTTCCGACGTGAGGAAAAACCTCCCGGGAGCGGGTGCCTCTGTGGTCGGCTGCTGAGCCTGGAATCAGGAGGACCCGAGTTCAAATTTGCCCTGAGAAGATATTCCAGGCGAGTCACTTTGTCTCGGCTCCCTTCCATGGGACCCGGGGTCGTTGTGAGCTTCCAATGAGAGCATGCTTGCGGGACGCTGAGCCCAGAGCCGGGCGCACAGTGGGGGCTTAAGTGAGCGTTGGCTGTTATCATTATTATTATTAGCCAGATAGTATCAGTGGCAGACCCGGGTGTGGAAGGGTACTCGGAGACCCTCATCTGACGGGCGAGGACGGAGGAACTGGCCGGGGAGACGCGGGATTGGAGCGTCAGAGCCAGGAGTCCCGCGGGCTGGCTCCCGTACCACCCAGCCAGCCCTGGCTCACGGCCCCTTCCCGGCCCGGGAGGGGGGGGGGGGCGGCTGCGAAGACACGCTCCCCTCGCCGTGAGCGCGAGCTTCCCCGGCTTCCTCCCCACCCCCTGCCTCGCCCTCCTCCCCCGGGCTTCTCTCCCGTCACGTGGGGGCTTCGGGGTGCGGAGGCTGCCAGGTGCTATTTCTGGGGGCGCAAACCCCGGCCGAAAGGTCCGCTGCCTGCGGTGGTATTCCGCCCGGGCCGTGCCAAGCCTCCCCGGGGATCGGGTTTCTGCTGAAGCGGTGCCAGGCACGTCTGCTTCCAGGAACCGGCAGCCGTATTTAGCCCCGGGCTGCACATGAAAGGCTGCAGTCGGAAACGTGACATTGTGTCAACATTCGAGGCAGGTCAGAGCTGGGTGAGACCATCAAAACAAGCCGGGGGAAACTCAACACACCCTGTCTGAACAGAATGAGCTCAGAAGCGGGAGAGCGAGGCGTCCCCGCGCCAGATCCTAGCTCCCGGCGGCAGCCTCCTCGCCCCCAGCTCCCGGCGGCCTCCTCACCCCCCAGGTCCTTGGGGGCCTCCTCTCCCCAGGTCCTTGGGGGCCTCCTCGCCCCCAGCTCCCGGCGGCCTCCTCACCCCCCAGGTCCTTGGGGGCCTCCTCTCCCCAGGTCCTTGGGGGCCTCCTCGCCCCAGATCCTTGGGGGCCTCCTCGCCCCCAGCTCCCCGGCGGCCTCCTCATCCCCCAGGTCCTTGGGGGCCTCCTCACCCCCAGCTCCCGGCGGCCTCCTCACCCCCCAGATCCTTGGAGGCCTCCTCTTCCCCAGATCCTTGGAGGCCTCTCCCCCAGCTCCCCAGCCGGCCTCCTCTCCCCCAGCTCCCCGACTGCCTTCTCACCCCCAGCTCCCCAGCGGCCTCCTCACCCCCCAGATCCTTGGAGGCCTCCTCTCCCCCAGCTCCCTGACGGCCTCCTCACCCACAGCTCCCTGGCCGCCTACTCACCCTCCAGATCCTTGGAGGCCTCCTCTTCCCCAGATCCTTGGAGGCCTCTCCCCCAGCTCCCCAGCCGGCCTCCTCTCCCCCAGCTCCCCGACTGCCTTCTCACCCCCAGCTCCCCAGCGGCCTCCTCACCCCCCAGATCCTTGAAGGCCTCCTCTCCCCCAGCTCCTTGGGGGCCTCCTCTCCCCCAGCTCCCCAGGACCTCCTCGCCCCCAGCTCCCCAGCGGCCTCCTCACCCCCCAGATCCTTGAAGGCCTCCTCACCCCCCAGGTCCTTGGGGGCCTCTTCTCCCACAGCTCCCGGCAGCAGCCTCCTTTCCTCCAACATCAGATCCCCTACGTTTCCATTTCCCAGCTCCAAAACTCTGAGCTCCCACTACATCACCCAACTGCCAGTTCCAGCTCTTAACCCCCAACACGGCCACCTCTCACATTTAAAATTGAGCCCTTCCCCCAACTCCCAGCTTCCAGCTGCACCAGCTCTGTTCCACTCCCCAGTTGGGGCCTGCTCAGCTGTAGTAGGCCCCACGTTCCTAGGAAGTTCATTGCAACATGGATCAGTAACTGAAAAGGACTTCAGAAGCCATTCAGAGCAGGCTCCTCATTTTGTAATTGAGGAAACTTAGGTCCAAGAACCTCATTTGCCATCAGCACTGAGGTGATGTTTTCCAAAGAAAACACTGAACCCTTCTTGCTAAAGCAACTCAGGGTTTTGGCAAGACTGGAAGGAATATCACAGGGAGGGCTGGAGGACCCAGGACCTGAGAAAATCCGTCTCCACCCTTGCACTCCCTCACCAACTATTTTTTCCCTAGATAAAAATCATTCTAATGAACATCAAGGGCAACCTTGAAGGGGAGAAAGTCACAAACTAACAGTGTGAAGCCAGAGGGAGAGATATGTAGAAAGTAGGTGGTGATAGGGGAGGGAGGACTCCATGGGCTGATTCTTGTGTGCACAGGAGCCTCGAGTCCTTTTTTAGTACTAGCTGGTGGAACCACCTTCACCCCATCCATTCCTCCCCTCCCCCTTCCCCAACCAGCTGCCTCCCTGAGTCACTGGCCAACCACCTGCCTCCCTGAGTCATTGCCCAGAATCAGGGAGTGGGAGGTAGGGTGGGGCTTGGGAGGCTGTGGTACCACCGGAGTGCTGTTCCCAGGTCAGCCACCCCACTTTTCCACTGGGGCTGGTCAGGGGGATCAAAAGCAAGGAAAAGAAAAGGAATTCCCTTTTCTTCATTTCCCCTCTCCAAGTCCCTCCACCTTAACTCTGGGCTCTTAATGCTATCGCGATCACTTTTGTGCGGGAGACCTGACTACTTACTCACCAACGCAGGAGGATTGGAAGACTTGGATTCAAAACCCACCGCTGCAATTTAGAAGCTCTGTGGCCTTGGCTACATGACTTAAACCTCCTTCCTCCTGTTTCCAAAACTCTGAGCTCCCACTCCATCGTTCAACTCTCAACTCCAAAACTCCATATCCCCCCCACTGCTGCCCCCGGTGAATAAAGATGTAAATAAACCAGTCCCTGACTTAGGTATTTAGTCTGCAAAGATAGACTAATTCTGTTTACCGGGAGGAAATTGTCATCTGTAAGGCAGAATGCAATGTCCCTTAAGACTTTCCTAGATTCAGAATCTTGGAACATTGAGAGATTTTCTGAAATCATCTCTAACCCCACCCCCTGATTTTGCTGGTGAGGCAAACAGCAGATCTAGAAAAGAATGACTTATCCAAGATCATCCAGTAGCTGGGCCCAAAAGTCTGCTGACTCCCAGTCCCTCTGCTCTTTCTGCTACACCAAAATTCTCCAATTCCTCCACGTATATTTTAAGTGGGAGAATAATGACATTCTGAATGTTTCCATTCGGTTTTATTGAGGGGAAGCTTCCCTACTCTTGCTGCTTCATCAGGAAGCTGTGGAGGAGAGATCGAAGGTGACATTTGAAAAGGACAGCCATGATGAGTGTGTCTGTGTCTGGCAGGTGGTGTGTGTGTGTGTGAGGGGAAGGGGGGGGTGATTTGCCTGGATTTCAGCTCCCTGAGGTCATTTTCACTGCATGGGAGGTGAAGCTTCTGTTTGGCAGACTCCTTTCAGGCTGGAGTGTGTGGGCCAGCCCAAGCGATCGGAGTTCAGTCATTTAGAACCCATTCTCCTGCTCAACCTCAAGCCAGGGATGCTGAAGGTTAAAACTAAGATACACAGCTTCTGATTGAAAATCCATAAAGCCAATGGCTCCAACCTCAGGCTGAGCCCGAGAGAGATTCTGCCCACTGTTCAGTATACTTGCCTTGTATCATTTTTTTTTTAAGTGTCTATGACTAAGCAACACTGATATTCATTCACACACCAACACACCCAATCTCAGGAAGTTCAGAAAGGATGTAACATAATTAGGAAAAGTTTCCTCCAGCAGCTTTTGCTGGATATGATCTATCCATCAACCCAGTCCCTGCTTAGTCCTAAAGCTAGCACGAGTCCCATCCCCAACATCTATTAAACATTTCATAATCACTGTTGAAGCCCCTATCATCAAGGCCCTGTTCAACATTTCTCAAGAGTCTGCTGACTCCATATTCTGTGAGGATTTAATTCATGCTGAAAAATAAAAAAGAACTTTGCTTGAAACTAAGAGGGAGACTATGAAACACCAGCTAGAGTTAGTTTAAAAAAAAAAAAAAGGAAACCAAATATTTACCTATCAAGTTGACTAAGCTCTGACTTAGCACTGTGCATGTGAAAAGTGAATTATACTCTGAGACAGTTAACTATTTGTGACCTAAAAAGAAAGGAAAATGTAAGTTACGTATATATTATCTGGCCCATCAATGGATCTCACTGAGTTCAACTCAAAATTTAAAAAACACAGGAGACCAACCTTATCTTCCACAGGAAAAGGATTATTTTTATTAAGTATTTTAAAACGACTACTTAACATTTACTCATAGATAAAAATATTTACAATTTTACACTTTCAAGGAGGCTCCAAAATATAAACACTGTACCTCTCTCTAGAGAAAATTTTTCTCTTTTAAAACAGAAATACATTCATGTTTCTCACTTGTTTTGATCAAGTAATTATACAAATAAACATCTGAAACATTTTACTTTTTAATATATTTATATATAATATATATTTATAACAGTTTTACAAATAAAGGCAATAACTTTATACCCCAAAAGAAGTTAAAACACACAATCAGGCATAGTGCATTCAATAGCTGGTGCAGTCGTAGACAGACAATTCAGAAGACAATTACTCTGGACACAATATTTTGGAAAACTAGGGAGATTTTTTTTTTTTTTTTTTTTTTTTTTGCTTTTTTGCCTTTTTTTTTTTTTTTTTTAAGTTAAGACAGTTGCTGTAAGCCATCAGACAGGGGCACTATCACTGCAGAAACGATCTGGTCAAGGGTGGTCAGGCAGTTGAAGGGCTAAGACTTAGCAGAAGTTTCAAAAAAAAAAAAAAAACTATGTTCAAATTTGCTTTTTTAAAGTAGCAATTCATGCCATGGCAGACTGAAACACCCTCTTGCAACTTAAGCAGCTTTTTAAAATCGGTTTCTCTGCTCTCCTGTACCTTGGACACCTGGGCAGCAGTTACAAAAGGAGTCGACAATTGGGAGCCGAAGAGATCTGGAGGGCTACCCCTCATTCCTTCTTTGGCTGTCCAACTGGACATATTTTAGTCCCTTAATTGGTTAATTACCATATAAAGCTTAAACAGTAACTATACTCAATGTACTCCTTCAAGGCCAAGGTGTGGAGAGAAAGCCATCTTAAGTCTCCCTGAAGCACTCGGGGACAATGCTAGCGGGGGCTACTTTAGAGCTTTTGGATGGAGCTGAACAAACACCAGTTCTCAGACTGACTGCCCTTTGTGTGAGTCACACGGAAAATACTAGGAGATGGGTGGGGTGGAATAAGTCCGTCTCAAGCTGTGGGCCTGGTGGGGAGCTGTGCTTTGTCAAGTCCTCACATGAAAAGTACCATATTCCAGTTCACCAAAAAACAAAAACCCTCCCCGGAAGCCCTCTCCCCAAATTGAAATCTGGATAACTGAACAGAAGTCACAGTTCTGAATGGCTATTTTCTGGGTGGCTAAAATCTGGGAGGTTTTATTCAAACAAAATGATGCTAAACAACACAAACCCTACAATATGTTAACCTGGGTCCATCCTTCATGTTTTCCCTAAGCTTTCTGACTGTTGGAACCAAATGAGGCTTCCATGTCCTACACATATGCACTCTAAGCCATTCATACATACACACATACACACAAATACACACACACACATATACAACACACTCGCCAAGCCTAATCTCCACACCTCCATTTCTCTGGGTATGCAAGCTTAGTCTCGTTAGATTTTTTTTTTCCCCAAGGGGCAAAATAAAAGAGGGCAGTCACACTATCTTTAGTCTTTGGTTTCCAAGTTTAAAGGTGGGATCTGCTTCAGAGCCTGGAGCAGAGCCGAGTCGATGGAGGAATGGGATGGCAGTGGAGAAGGGAGTCTCTGGGGCATCAGCAAGGGAGGAGGGATCTTCTCTGGGTTCATGAAGCCGGTGAGAGCTGTCGCTGAAGCGGGGAGCCCAGGGTACAAGACTGGGACCGAGGTGGGATACCAGCACTTCTCCAACATGGGAAGATAGGCCGTTGCGGATGGCGGGATCAAATAAAAAGGCAGGCAGAAGGGAGGCTGGTGAGGGTGAGGGCCCAGAAAGGAAGACCCGATCAGATCGCTGCTAAAATGGCTTTCCCTGTCAGACATTTCTAGTCTGGTCTTTTTTGCAGGTGGATCTTCGGATTCTTGCTTAATGGCGCTTACTCTTTCTCCCAGGGGGTATTTATGTTCATTATCATTTTTAAAATACTGCTGGTCAGCTTTAGAGTCACTTTTCTCCAATTCCCCTCCGTAACCACTGTCTGTGTCTGTATCACTTCCACTCTGCTCGCCACTCGAATGGGCAAAAGTCCTTTGGATGACTGGAACACAATTTTTCCCGTGCCCTTCGGTGCCTTTGGTCAGGGAGCTGGGCTTCTCTTTGAAGTCCATCATTTTGGGGGTGGGATCACCAGGCTTGTGGCCAGCTCCACCCTGTACCACCTCGGAGACCATGCGGTGG